>NC_134096.1:93199370-93505798 GCF_000715075.1 Nicotiana tabacum | reverse complement strand
AAGCCTCGCGCCGTCGTCGCTCGCTCGGCTTCGGCTTCGGATTCGGTCAAAGATTTATTGATTAATCTTTTTGGACAAAATTCCTTTCAATTAATTAATTAATTAATTAAATAATTAACGAAAAATTCAATCCGGAATAACCTATGACCCGCGACCCGGTTCGGTCAGGCCCGTTTTCTATATATTTTTCCCGCAATATTTCAAACACCCCTTTTCAACAGCCATGGCTGTTTCTGAAAGGTTGCAAACCTTTTCAGAAACATTGTCATCAACTCTATAAATAGAGTTTGAATCCCAGAATCTTTCCTTACGAAATTTTCTGAGCTTCTTCTTCTTCTTCTTCTGCACAATATTTTCCAGTGTGTTTTACGACCATTGAGTGGTTCGCAGTTCATCAGAGTTTTGGTACCTATACACTGGTGAGTTAAATCGTTCTATATAAAAACTTCAGTTTTTATACATACTTTTTTTTTTGTTAATAACAGTATTGTGTACTGTTCTGATTTTGTCATTAATTGAACTCTTCTGTTGTTTACAGTGAGAAATGGCAATTGATAACGAAAATTCTTCTGCGACTATTGCGGTAACGATGATAGCCTCGTCAAGCCGGACTGCTGTTCCACCGGCAGAGAAATCGGGGAAATTTTTCGGAGCCAACTTCAAAGGATGGCAGCAAAGGGTGTTCTTCTGTCTTACCACACTTGGTATGCAGAAATTCACTGGTGAAGAACCTCCAGTGCCTGCTGCGGACATGCCGGACAACGAGAAATTCATGATTGTTGAGGCATGGAAGCAGGCAGATTTTCTTTGCAAAGGCTATATCTTAAGCGCTTTAGAGGATGACTTGTACAATGTGTACAGTGCGATGAATACTTCGAAAGAATTATGGGACACACTTGAGAAGAAGTACAAGACTGAAGATGCATGCTTGAAGAAGTTCGTGGTTGCCAAGTTTCTAGACTATAAAATGATAGACAGTAAAACTGTTGGAACCCAAGTTCAGGAGCTTCAACTTATTTTTCATGACCTTATTGCTGAAGGTATGGTTGTGAATGAAGCATTTCAAGTGGCTGCAATGATTGAAAAATTGCCTCCTTCGTGGAGAAATTTCAAGAACTATCTTAAGCACAAGCGCAAAGAAATGAAGTTGGAAGATCTTGTGATTCGTCTCAAGATTGAGAAAGACAACAAAACAGCCGAGAAGAAGTCTCGTAGAAATTCAACGATCATGGGAGCTAATATCGTTAAGGAGACTGCTCCAAAAAGTAAGAAGAGAAAGAGGTCTTCTGGACAGACTAAGGAGCAGAACAAAAAGAAATTCAAGGGCAGCTGCTACAATTGTGGAAAAACCGGTCACAAAGCCCCTGATTGTCGTCTCCCGAAAAAGTATAAGAATAAGGGACAGGCCAACATAGTGAAGAAGAATTATGACACTGATGATCTAGGTGCAATGCTTTCGGAATGCAACCTAGTTGGAAATCCGAAAGAGTGGTGGATTGACTCTGGAGCCACTCGATATGTTTGTGCTGTCAAGGAAGCATTTGCGACTTACTCTATTGCTGGTCCCGAAGAAGAGCTTTCCATGGGAAATACTGCAACAGCCAAGATTGAAGGTTATGGGAAGATATTCCTGAAGATGACTTCCGGCAAGGTGTTAACGCTCAACAACGTTCTTTATGTTCCTACTATTAGGAGGAATTTAGTTTCTACTTCTTTGCTTGTTAAGAACATATTCAAATGTGTATTTGTTTCTGATAAAGTTGTTGTGAGCAAGAATGAAATGTATGTTAGAAAGAGCTACCTCACAGAGGGCCTCTTCAAACTAAATGTAATGGTTGTTGACAGTATGAATAAAATTGCAGCTTCTTCTTATTTATTGGAGTCAAATGATTTATGGCATATTCGTTTAGGACATGTCAATTACAAAATCTTGCGAAAGTTAATTAATTTAGAAGTATTACCTAAATTCGAGTGTAATAAATTAAAATGTCAAATATGTGTTGAGTCTAAGTTTGTAAAACATCCTTATAAGTCTATTGAAAGGAATTCAAATCCTTTAGACTTAATTCATACTGACATTTGTGATATGAAGTCGACACCATCTCGAGGTGGGAAAAAGTATTTTATTACTTTTATTGATGACTGCACTCGATATTGTTATGTTTATTTGCTTAATAGTAAGGATGAAGCAATTGAAGCATTTAAGCAATACAAGAATGAAGTGGAGAATCAATTGAATAAAAAGATCAAAATGATTAGAAGTGATAGGGGTGGAGAATATGAATTTCCATTTGCAGAAATATGTTCGGAATATGGAATTATCCATCAAACTACTGCACCTTACACACCTCAATCTAATGGAATTGCGGAAAGGAAAAATCAGACATTAAAGGAAATGATGAATTCTTTATTAATAAGTTCCGGATTACCGCAGAGTTTGTGGGGCGAAGCTATCCTTACAGCTAATCGAATACTCAACAGAGTACCCCACAGCAAAACGCAATCTATTCCATATGAAAAATGGAAAGGAAGAAAACCCAACTTGAAATATTTCAAAGTGTGGGGGTGTCTAGCAAAGGTACAAGTTCCTTTACCTAAAAGGGTTAAAATCGGACCAAAAACTGTTGATTGCGTTTTCGTTGGATATGCTACAAACAGTAAAGCATGTCGGTTTTTGGTTCATAAATTTGATAATCCCGAAATTCACATTAATACGGTAATGGAATCAGATAATGCTGAATTCTTTGAAAGCATCTATCCGTATAAAACTGAATGTGAGTCGTTAAGTGAAAGACCTAAACGACCTCGGGAAGAACCAAAGGAAAATACTCCAAGTATAGAAGATCCAAGGTAAAGCAAATGTCAAAGAATATATACTTCCTTTGGACCAGATTTTGTGACATTCTTGCTTGAAAATGAGCCTCAAACTTTTAAAGCAGCTATGTCATCTTCTGATTCAGCGTTTTGGAAAGAGGCAGTCAATAGTGAGATTCAATCAATTTTGGATAACCATACATGGGAATTGGTAGATCTTCCTCCAGGAAATAAGCCTTTAGGTTCGAAATGGATCTTTAAACGGAAAGTGAAAGCTGATGGCACTATTGACAAATATAAGACAAGACTTGTTGTCAAAGGTTATAGACAAAAGGAAGGCCTTGATTACTTTGACACTTACTCGCCAGTAACGAGGATAACATCTAATAGGGTGTTAGTGGCAATAACGGCCGTGTATGATCTTGAAATTCATCAAATGGATGTTAAAACAGCTTTCTTAAATGGAGAATTAGAGGAAGAGATTTACATGGAACAACCTGAGGGTTTTGTGGTAACTGGTAAAGAAAAGAAAGTGTGCAAACTTGTTAAGTCACTTTATGGACTTAAACAAGCACCCAAACAATGGCATGCCAAATTTGACCAAACAATGTTGGCAAGTGGGTTTAAAATCAACGAGTGCGACAAATGTGTTTACATTAAAAACACTCCAGGTCATGAAGTCATTGTTTGTTTATATGTTGATGACATGTTGATAATGAGCAAAAACATGGCAGATATAAATGCTACTAAGCGCATGTTGGCTAGCAAATTCGATATGAAAGACTTAGGAGTTGCTGATGTGATCTTAGGAATCAGAATTCACAGTCTCACTACATTGAAAAGGTACTTGATAAGTTCAAGTATTTGGATTTCAAAATTGCCAAGACTCCAATTGACGTGAGTTATGCACTTCAAAAGAATGAAGGTGAAAGTGACTCACAATTGGATTATGCAAGGGTATTGGAAAGTTTGATGTATATCATGAATTGTACACGACCAGATATAGCATGTGCTATTAGTAAACTGAGTCGGTTTACAAGTAATCCCAATCACATACATTGGATGGCAATGAAACGAGTTTTGGGGTATCTCAAACATACCCAAAATTACGCTTTGCATTATAACAAATATCCCTCAGTGATCGAGGGATATAGTGATGCAAATTGGATCACTGGATCATCTGAAGTTAAATCCACGAGTGGATATGTTTTCACAATTGGGGGTGGAGCAGTGTCTTGAAAATCATCCAAACAAACGTGCATCGCCCGTTCTACAATGAAATCTGAATTCATAGCTTTAGATAAGGCCGGTGAAGAAGCTGAATGGCTCCGGAATTTCTTGGAAGATATTCCATTTTGGCCCAAATCTTTGGCACCTATTTGTATACATTGTGATAGTCAAGCGGCAATAGGCAGGGCAAGGAGCGTTATGTATAACAGAAAATCTCGTCATATACGACGGAGACACAATACCGTTAGACAACTACTCTCTAGTGGTATTATCACAATTGACTACATAAAGTCAAGAGATAACGTGTCGGATCCACTTACAAAAGGCCTATCTAGAGAGGCAATTGAAAGATCATCAAAGGGAATGGGGTTAAGGTCTAGGACAAGTCATCATGACGGTAACTCTACCTAGCAGACTGGAGATCCCACGAGCTAGGTTTAAAGAGATCAAACAAAGTTATGAATGACGGTTCAACATTGTCAAATAACTCAACCTATTCTCGTGATGAAGACAATGTTCAGAAATTGAGGTAAAGCATTAAGGCTTTTTGATGAGTTAACAAAGCTTAAAGGTTTTTTAATGATTTGCTAAGTCTGGCAGGATATGACCAGATAGTGTGTCTATAGGATTACACGTTTAGAAATCACCTATGTGAGTGTGAAGTGTAAGCCGCTTCAAGGGGAATAAAAGTAAAGGCCCATTCTCTAAGCACTCATGAAACTAAGCGGTGTTCATGGCTGAAACGAACACAACCGTGAGAACCATAGATGGTTAAGGATTGATTGTGTGACTTATGTTGTCTAGGTATACAACAAAACTCGACGGTTCAAAGATATCAAATCTACCGATTGACCGAGTATATCCGATATAAGTTCACTACGGAAAGTTTAAAGGGAAATCTACTTATCCAGATGCAATTAATTCTTGCATGTAAAACACACACGCGTCCGTGCATTCCTTTATTTTATAGCCATTCCCCATTCATGTGGGGGATTGTTGGGATTTTAAGCTTGTGTAGCTTAAAGAGGGTGAATGAGAAATGGAGGGAAAATAAAATATTTGAGTTTCCCTTGGAAAGGGACATTGTCCCATATCGGAAGAAGAAAAGGCTTTTGATGGGTATATATATAATTGCTCTTTTTCTAGCTCTTAAAGAGTTAAAAAAAAAAGGCAAGCCTCGCGCCGTCGTCGTCGTCGTCGCTCGCTCGGCTCGGCTTCGGCTTCGGATTCGGATTCGGTCAAAGATCGATTGATTGATTAATCTTTTTGGACAAAATTCCTTTCAATTATTTATTTAATTAATTAAATAATTAACGAAAAATTCAATCCGGAATAACCCATGACCCGAGACCCGGTTCGGTCAGGCCCGTTTTCTATATATTTTTCCCGCAATATTTCAAACACCCCTTTTTAACAACCATGGCTGTTTCTGAAAGGTTGCAAACCTTTTCAGAAACATTGTCATCAACTCTATAAATAGAGTTTGAATCCCAGAATCTTTCCTTACAAAATTTTCTGAGCTTCTTCTTCTTCTTCTTCTTCTTCTGCACAATATTTTTCAGTGTATTTTATGACCATTGAGTGGTTCGCAGTTTATCAGAGTTTTGGTACCTATACACTGGTGAGTTAAATCGTTCTATCCTGGGAGGATATATTCCAGCACCTCGGGTACTTGAGGGGAATTAAGGACACATTGTGTATTCAGTGGGCTCGATTTATTCCTATACTGTTTTCTTGTTTTCTAGAATCTATTTCGTTAAACAAGTATTACTAACTTTCTGTTTTATTTTTTTAGAAAGTTTAATTGGTTATTATAGCAATACAGAATAATAACACCAGTTGTGCAGAGCAGAATTGATAATAAAAGATAAGAAAAATCAGAATTTCGAGCGTGGACAACAATATATAACCCGAATATTCTCCAAAGTGTGCAGCAATATATGCGAAAACTCGCACAACAACAATAATAAAATCGATATCGGAATCTCGACACTTCAAGATCACACAAATATCAAGAGTTCCGAGTAGTGAATATGTCAAGTGTATATAAGGAATTAAGCTTTGCCTTGGCTTGTAGCCGGCAAAGCAGAGGATTAGTAAAAGCGGAAAATTGCTATAGGAGTAGTGAAAATCGTGATCCCCCGTCCCCATAAGCTCAAGATGCAAAGTATTTATAGTGCATCAAGGTGTATGATTTCATTTGAAATTCCCACAGAGAAATCAATGGAGATTGATTTTGCTAAAAGAAGGGGATGAATCTAGTTGAATCCATGGGAAGGTGCATGAGAGTAGCTAAAAATGGTAAAAATAAATTAGAGCAAGATTTGGGAAAATCTTGTATAAGAATCTGCCATGGCAATTGAAAAATAAGGAGTAAAAATCTTACAGAAGAGGGACAATTGAACTAAAGAGAAAAATAGGAAAAGGAAATAAATAATAGTAAGATTTAAGGAAAGAAACTATTATGTAAAGAATTAAAGTAAAAATAATGGGGGAGATAGACGTTGGCGAGATTTGAAGGAGACGAATTTGACGGAAGATTTCGTTGGGAAATTTTTGAAAAGGTTCTGGCAAAGAAAACTTAGAAAAAGGTTTTTAAGATTAATTTGCTGAAATTTAGTCTATTAGAGTGTGGTAGGCTTAGGGAATTTTGGGTTAGATGTAAGGTTGATAATTGAGCTACTATTAAATTAGAATACCATAGTAATAAAGTAATTAGGAATGGTAATTAGTAAATAAAAAATAAGATACAAGAAGTTGGAAAACAAATACTATTTTGTATAAATATTTGAACAAGCTAGAAAATAATTCGTAAATATTTTATATTTTTTAAATAAAATGTAAAAATAGTAAAAGTAATAATAATAATAATAATAATAATAATAATAATAATAATAATAATAATAATAATAATAATAATAAAGTTGTAGTGCTTGTAATAATACACAAAAATGTTATAAATAGTGTTATGACTCTTAAATAAAATAGTAGTTCATTAGAATAATATGTTGTAAGGATGGACAAAATTGGGTGTCAATAGGAATTATAGCATGAATTCAAGATATAATATTGGACATGGAATATGAGAGAAATAATTAATATAATAATTAATTCATGATTTAAAATAATTTATGATTTTTAGATAAATATGCAAACAATCAATTTGACGACGTATAGGCACTCGTCACCTCGCCTATACGTCGTTATACATGAAATTCACGTAACAAATAATTCAAGGTTCTATTCCCTCAAGTCAAGGTTAACCACGACACTTACCTTGTTTTATAATTTCAAGTGATCACTCGACCACAACTTTCTCTTTCGAATTAGTCTCCAAACCAATAAAACCTATCAAATTATTGGCCAACAATTGAGTTGGAACTTTAAAAATTATTCATAATTCGAAAGAGACTTAATTTAAGTCATTTTCGGAAAAGTCAACCAAAAGTCAACGTGGGGCCCACTTTTCGGAACCCAACAAAAAAATCACGGAATCCGGATACTCATTCCGATACGAGTTCAACCATACTAAAATTATCGAATTCCGACATAAAATTGTCTTTCAAATTCTAAATTTTTGTTTTATGAAATTTCTACTATTTTTTCCAAATTTCTATCTCAAAATACTAATTAAATGATGAAAACAATGATATATTCATGTATATTAACCAAATCCGAGTTAGAATCACTTACCCTGATGAATTTCTTGAAAATCCAATGAAAAATCACCACAAACCGAGCTCCCAAAGTCCAAATATAAAATAATACTCTAACCTTCGTTCATATAGTACAAAATCTGATCTCCCATTGTGCTGACCGCAAAATATTTGTGCGGTCCGCATATTTAAGGTCTCTGCGGCCACAACCCAAATTGTGCGGTCGCAGTCCAACAGTGACTGCACTACCAGGTTTCAGTAAATTGACCATAAAGTATTGTACAAATGTCCAAATAATGAATGGTTTAACTTTCTGAAAACTAGATTCAAAGGGGTACAACTTTTATTTTTAGATCATCTCCAAATTCCTTATAGCTTAAAAGATATAAGCTTTCGAAGTCAGACCATTGAACCTGCAGATACTCCTTTCTGCGGCCGCAAGAGGATTTCTGCTGTCCGCACATTTCCTCTGCGGTCCGCAATTTTTCTCTAAGGTCCGCACATGAGGCTTTGCCTCAGCACTCCAAAATGTGCCCCCTGCGCTCCAACTATTCCCAAACTCGTTCAAAACTCGCCCCGAAATATACCCGAGGCCCCCGGGACCTCAACCAAATATACCAACAAGTCCTAAAACATCATACGAACTTAGTCGAAACCTCAAATCACATCAAACAACGCTAGAAATACGAATCATACCCCAGTTCAAGCCTAATAAAACGAAAATTTCCAACTTCTATATTTAATGCTGAAACCTATCAAATCAAGTCCGATTGATCTCAAATTTTGCACACAAGTCATAAATGACGATACAGACCTATTCAAATTTTCAGAATTGGATTCCAACTCCGATATCAATAAAAGTCAATTTATGGTCAAACTTTGAAATTTTTAAGCTTTCAAACTTCCAATTTTCAATAAATGGCGATAACTCAAGTTGGGGACCTCCAAATTAAATTTCAGGTATACGTCCAAGTCCCAAATTACGATACGGACCTACCAAAACTATCAAAATACTGATCCGGGTCTGTTTGCTCAAAATATTGACTGAAGTCAACTTAAGTGAGTTTTAAAGCACTATTTTATATTTTAATCCATTTTTCACATAAAAGCTTTCCGGAAAAATTTACGGACTACGCACGCAAGTCGAGGAATGCTAAATGGTGCTTTTCGAGGTCTCAGAGCACAGAATTGAATGTTAAATTTAAAGATGACCTATCGGGTCATCATAATTAGCCACATGTACATATTAACTAATTAACTACTTCTTAATTAATAATTAATTCAGCCATATGGCATAACCAGAAAAGCCACAAAACTCTTATTTCTTAATTAATTAATAATAAAGAACTAAATCAAAAAGAAAAATTTATATATATATATATATATATATATATATATATATATTATTAAAAAGAGAGGATAAAATACTCTCCTTAAGCCAAGTGGCAACCTTAAATTAGCGACATGTACATATTACCTAATTAACTAATAACTAATTTACCATATGGCATAACCAGAATAAGTCACATAACTCTTATTTCTTAATTAATTAATAATAAATAACTAATTCTATACCATCCATTTAGAAAAATTATAATAATTATTTTTGTATTATAGATAAACACTATATGAAAAAAAATTAAAATATTGCAGAACAAAAATTAATATATAAAGAGGAGAATAGATATAATGTGATTCTATCCTAACTTTAAGTGATAGAATTAAGCAAATAAATAATCCTCGAAAATATCATTATAAATTTAAATATCAAAATAATTATGATAAAGTCCTACAGGATCAAGTCAAGTTAAATTTCAAGAGTAATACAAAATTATATTCATTGTAATATATTAAACTGGTAATTTATTAAAAATTTATATGACAATTTAATAATATTGAATAATGGATACAATTAGATAAGCAAGGGACAAAAAATAAAAAAATATTTGGTTTACCTAAATTACCCCTACCATTCTTTGCTACCTTACATTAGCTTAGACTATTTTGTCTTTTAAACCCACCACCCTTCGCTGCCCGCTCCATGAATAGATTCAAGATTTCAAGACATCTCAATTCTTTGATTTCTCACAAATCTAAGCTCTCGAACACCATGTACGAAAAATACTCTTCAAAATTTTGAGCTGATCTTGGAAAGATAAAGGAACCCATTTATTATAACCAAAAAGTTACTTGTTGAAGATTAAATTTAAGAAATGGGGAAAAATGGCTTATCTTCAAATCATGTCTTCTGTGAGGGTTAAGCCCCATGAACGGAGCTCCTTAACTATTTTAATGATTTTCAAGGACTCCAAATTAAGTTGCAGAAACGGGAGAGAAGGAGCTTAATAGTAAATCAAAAAGGTAGAAAGAACGTTTCTTGATTCAAGAAAATATGCGTAAGAACACAGTCTTCGATTCATTGAAATCTTCGGCGACTTCGATTAATCGTTACTTTAAAAAGATATTTCATTTTATTTCTCATATTTTTTGGAGAAAAGAGTCAAAATAGTCCAATATCTTTGGGCTTTAACTCAAAATAGTCATATTTCTTTTACATGAAACACTAATAGTCTACATTCTTTAATAAAGTGATACACTTTTAGTCTCCATCAAAACTTCTATTAGGGTTTTAACGAAAAAAACCTCACATTCCAACATATGAGATTTATTTTCTTAAAAAATAAATACTACTACACTATTAATCTAGTCGAGTTATTCTTTATTTTGAAAAAGTGTACGGTAGTAGCAGATCGAAGACGTTTCAAGTGATCATTCAGTAGGTGTTGCATTCTTGAGTTTCGTGCTCTTCCTCTTATTTTGCTCGTTAATAATTATGAGATGCCATGTTATTGAACTAACATTTAACTGTAAAAATCCTAAATTCTTTTATCAAGAATTTCATTAATGTATATAGCCTTTTAACCGCCTTACTTCCTTATCATGGCTATGTACATTGTGGTAAATCATGGAGATGGTAATCAGAAACTACCTTGAATGCACTATCATACCCCTTTCCGTTCTCGTGAGAGCTTTGCAACTTACAAGCTGAGAATTGCTATCTGTCTTAGATTTTATGTTTATTATAGGTACTGTGTGTAAAATCTTATTTTTTTTTTATTTATTGGAATTTTTTTCCTTAATTATCAACTTCAAAAGATAACAAGAATCAGATAAGATGCAATTCCATACAGCCCACTGGAAGTTCCCTACTTTTATTTAATTTAGTATCACGAGCAGAAGAAAAAGTGCACAACTTCAACTACACACATTACCAAATTGCATTAGACAATTTGATTGAGCCTGACTTATGCAGTAGAGGTTTGACTATTTGGAGAAGAATGTGTTTGATCGAGTTCTTGCTCAATAAAAAGAATAATATTTTTTTCCAAGAAATTAAATCTCATATGATGGCATATGAGGTTCCTTCCATTAAAAAACTAACAGAAGTTTGGATGGAGACTAAAAATGTACCACTTTATTAAAGAATGTGGACTACTAGTGCTCCATGAAGAAATATGATTATTTTGAGTTAAAGTCCAAAGATACTGAACTATTTTGGGCCTTTACTCTATTTTTTGAGATAACCAAAATAGAGAGAAGAAGAGATTAATGCACATAAAATTAGCCAAAGCTTTATTTTGGTAATAATTGTGAATTACCATTAACAAACCACAAAATACATCTAAAGAGCACCTACTAACTATATCCACCTTCCAGGAAGGATAATATAGCTAGCTAGGCCTCCGTTATAACATCCAACTAGTTACAAAGTGTAACGACCCAACTTGTCGTTTTAAGAATTAATGCCCCGTTCAGTGACTTAAGGTCTCGAGCAGTTTCGTAATATGTATTATGACCTGCGGGTGTGGTCGAGTTTGATTTTCGGAAGATTCGAAAATAAATTGAAAGGACAATTCTTATTTAGAAACTTAAATGGAAAGAGTTGACCAGAGAATTGACTTTTGAGCAAACAACCCCGGAATGGGATTTTTGGTGATGTCAATAGCTTCGTATGGTGATTTCAGACTTAGGCGTATGTTCGGATTTGGATTTGAAAGTCCGTAGGACAATTCGATGCATTTTGGCGAAAGTTGGAAAATCGACGATTTTTGAAAAGTTCGATCGAATGTTGAATTTTTGATAACGAGGTCGAAATTCGATTCTGAAAATTTGAAATATGTTCGTTATGTCATTTATGACTTGTGTGCAAAATTTTAGGTCAATCGGACTTGATTCGATAGGTTTCGGCATCTAATGTAGAAGTTGGAAATTTCATAATAGACTAAAGTTTCAAGTGAGTTTGCACAAGACCTAACTTTCAAGGATCATAACTCTCAAGATATAAAGAGTTATATGGTGTACAACCTATAAAATTAAAGCTCTTTGAATCTAATTTCCAACGCATTAAACCGTTCGTCATTTGGATATGTATACAAAAAGTTATGGCTATTTTTCTGGACCTGTGTCATATGCACGCCCAGATGCGCGGCCGCGCATATTTGAGAGTTTCTGCCTCAGGTGCGTGGCCAATGCGCGGCCCTGCACGTAGGAACTCATTAAATAACCCCAAGGAAGGGTAGAGAGAGAGGCTAAGTCATTTTTTCAAGACTAGGGCTTTCTCTCCATCACCCATCCGGCCAAGGCTTCCAATACGTACCTAAGGTGAGTTTTTCGTGTATTTTTCTGATGATTCCACTTCTAGATCACTAGTTACAACAAGGTTTTGTATTGGATTCCATAGAATTTCTTCAAAATCTCAAGAACACTACAAGTTGGGATTCTCAAGAGTTTCACTATAAGAGGTATGTCTACCATCTCTAACTAATCTATGATGATTATTTATGTACGAAATATATGTTAGGACTTATGGGATGGTGATTGGAAGAAATAAGTGCCCAACCTAGGTGTGTTGGTATTGTAGAGATTGTAAAATAAATTAATTGATAAGATTTGCGGGTTGGGAGTGAATTGTTGGGCATGTATGTGCTAAGGGAAGTTGTGGATGACCTAGAGATAATTGTGAGATCAATCATTTGTGTGGAAGTGATTGTTAGGTGAAGAAATTCCATTGAAGGAGGTTGTAGGAAAATATGCACATTAGATGTTTGATAAAATGTCTAAATGACTTAAAGCATAGAAATCTTGCTAATATTGGCGCAATTGTGTTGCATTGTTGTAGATTGAAATTTGTTTAGTGTGGTGGACCATCGTTGTCACGACCCAATTTCACCTATAGGTCGTGATGGCGCCCAACACTACAGCTAGGCAAGCCAACTTAATAAATTAAGCATATACTGACAAAATTTAAAATCAACAAAAATATTAAAATCCAAATCCTACCAAGGTATGTGCCAAGACCTGGTGTCACAAGTGTATGAACATCTAGTAGATTATACAAAACCTCAAATACTGTCTGAAATAAAAATAGACAAAATAAAAAATACAAAAAGAGACACTAGTATCTGCAGAACGGATCAGAGAAACAGCTCACCACTATGCCCCTGGATAACGTGGGTGTAAGACGATAGGTCTCCCACTAGTACTTGCCTCAGTTCTTGCACAAAAAGTGCAGCAAGTGTAGTATGAGTACGTAAACAACGTGTACCCAGTAAGTATCAAGCCTAATCTCGAAGTGGTAGAGACGAGATGGCCGACTTTGACACTCACTATGGTTTAATAATAATAATTGAAATACAACTAGGATATTTAAATCAGCATGATTTACATAATTTAAAATAATTTATTTAGTCAGCGGAAATAATCAAATTTCTTCAAATGCAACAATTCTCAATATATTAATTAAATTTCTTCAATTCAAATAATTTTCAATTTATCAATTAAATATCATTTACAGGAATAACAATTAATTCTTTAACAAGCAAGAATAATAATTCATTAAATTTTAAGGATTTTTCAATTTATCAATTAGTTTCGCAAGCTGAAATAAACTATTAAAGTATCATGTAATTATTATTATTAAGCACGATTTCTGTCGAGGACGTACGGCCCGATCCAGAGTGTCGTGTACACTGCCGAGGGACGTGCGACACGATCCATAGATGCATCTATCCTGCCGAGGCGTTCGGCCCGCTCCATAAGAAAGGAGGACATTTTCTTATGTACCTCCGGAAGGAGAGTATATTTATTTTGAGATAAATTCGGGAGGAAGAATGATTTCTTTTAACAATTAATTAATTTAAACAGAAAATCAAGCATATAAAATTTTCATCCTTTAATATCTCTATCTAACAATTCACAATATATTCACATATAATAATTTAATATTAATAAATCATGGAATACAATTTACACAAGTAATTCATGCTTTGAGTCCTAAACTACCCGGGCTTTAGCATTTATAGTAGCTACGCACGGACGCTCGTCACCTTGTGCGTACGTAGCCCCCGCAATTAGCAACAATTATTCAATTTAATCCCTATGGGGTAATTTCTCCCTCACAAGATTAGACAAGAGACTTACCTCGTCTCAAAGTCCACTTTTCGATTATCGCGTCGCGTAAAATTCTCGATTCAAAGCCGAAAAATCCAAAACTATCCAAAAGTTATATAAAATAATTAATATATGTTCAATAAATCAAAATTCATCTATTAAATAAATTACTCTATCCAAAATGGTAAAATTTCTAAAATTCACCCTGGGCCCACGTGCCGGATTCTGGAAATTTTCGGATGAAAACGTTACCCATAATCTCAAGAACTCAAATATATAATTTCTACCCAATTCCATAACTATTTTCGTGGTTAAAATCTCACTTTTATAAAAATCTAGGTTTTTCATCTAAATCTTTGATTTCTAAGATTTACTAGTTATAATCTACTTATAATCTATGTATTTAACTCAAGGAGTGTGGAATTGACTTACCTTTCAATTGCTAGTTGAACTCCCTTCTAAAAGGCTCTGAAATCTCCCGAAAATGGAGGAAAAATGGGCTCAAAATGTCTGAGCCCCGATTTTTAACCATTCTGCCAAGCAGTGGTTTTGCACCTGTGGAAGGGGTACCGCACCTGCGGCTTTCGCACCTGCGGAAATTCCTCGCAGGTACGAGTTCCACTCGCCTGGGCCACGGTCGCATCTGCGCAAAAATTCTCGCACCTGCACGTTCGCAGGTGCGCCCAATGTTCCGCACTTGCGATGGCAGGCCTTCTTTCCCCCTTCTGCTTCTGCTATTGAAGCTCACATCTGCGAGGGTCGCACCTGTGGCTGTCCAAGCACAGGTGCGAACGTACCAGAAGCAGAAAGCTTCAGCATTTTTCTCCCAAGTCCAAAATTGGTCTGAGCCTCGTCCGGTTAACACTCGGGACCCCCCGGGCCCCGCCCCGAACATACCAACAGGTTTGAAATCATAAAACGGACTCGCTCGAACTCTCGAAACGCGTAAAACAACATCAAATCTAAGAATCATACCCCAAACCAAATTGATTCAAACTTAAGAATTTCAAGTTTTTCAATTTACTTCCAATGCGCCGAAATATACTTAAACTACTCGGAATGACATGAAATTTTGCGTGCAAGTCTTAAATCACTATACGAAACTACTCCCAAACTTGGAATTCCAAACGGACTTCAATTACTCAAAAATCCTACTCCAAACCAAATTTAAAGAAGTTTTAAACCTTCAAATAGTTGATTTTTACTATTAAGCGTCAAACGCTCCCGGGTTATCCAAAACTCGATTCGGACATACGCCCAAGTCCAAAATCATCATATGAACCTATTGGAACCGTCAAATCCCGATTCCGGGGTCGTTTTCTAAAAATGTTGACCGAAGTCAAACTTGGCCTTTTAAGGCTAACTTAAGGAACCAAGTGTTCCGATTTCAACCCAAACGCTTCCAAATCCCGAATCAACCATCCCCGCAAGTCAATAATCATTCAAAGCACATACGGGAAATTTTATTTTAGGGAACGGGGTTCTAAAAGTTAAAATGACCGGTTGGGTCATTACATTCTTCACCTCTTAATAAAACGTTCGTCCTCGAACGAGTTTAGAATAATACCTGGAGTGCTAAATAAGTGTGGATATTTGCTCCGCATGTCCTCCTCGGCCTCCCAAGTCGCTTCCTCGACTGGTTGGCCCCTCCACTGGACCTTTACTGCAAAAATTCTCTTGGACCTCAACTGGCGAACTTGTTTATCAATAATCGCAAATGGCTCTTCCTCATAACCCAAACTCTGATCTAGCTGAACTGTGCTGAAGTCCAACACATGTGATAGGTCAGCATGATACTTTCGGAGCATAGATACATGGAAAACCGGATGAACTCCCGATAGTCTGGGAGGCAATGCAAGCTTATAAGCAACCTCCCCAACTCGTCTCAACACCTCAAATGAGCCTATAAACCTTGGGCTCAACTTGCCCTTCTTCTCGAATCTCATAATTCCCTTCATCGGCGAAACCTTCAAGAGAACTTTTTAACCTACCATAAATGATATATCACGCGCTTTCTGATCTGCGTAACTCTTCTTTCTGGACTGTACTGTACGAAGCCGCTCCTGAATCAACTTTACCTTTTCCAAGGCATCCCTCACCAAATCAGTACCATATAACTTAGCCTCACCGGGCTCAAACCATCCGATAGGTGAACGGCATCGACAGCCATATAAAGCCTCAAATGGAGCCATCTCGATGCTGGATTGGTAACTGTTATTATAAGCCAACTCGGCCAAAGGCAAGAAACGATCCCACTAACCTCCAAAGTCAACCACACATGCCCCGAGCATATCCTCTAAAATCTGAATTTTTTGCTCTGACTGCCCGTCGGTCTGCGGATGAAAGGCTGTGCTGAGCTCTACACGGGTCCCTAATTCACTCTGTACTGCTCTTCAGAAATGTGAAGTAAACTGAGGGCCTCTATCTGATATGATGGAAATTGGCACACCGTGCAATCGAACTATCTCCTGAATATAAATCTGGGCTAACCTCTCTGAAGTATACGTAGTCACAACAGGAATAAAATGTGCCGACTTGGTCAACCTGTCAACAATCACCCAAACTGCATCAAACTTCCTCAAGGTCTGCGGCAACCCAACTACAAAGTCCATAGTGATGCATTCCCATTTCCATTCCGGTATAGTCATCTGCTGAAGAAGGCCACCTGGCCTCTGGTGCTTATATTTAACTTGCTGGCAATTTAGACACCTAGCTACATACTCAACTATGTCCTTTTTCATTCGTCGCCACCAATAATGCTGCCTCAAGTCACGATACATCTTCGTAGCACCTGGATGAATAGAATACCGAGAACTGTGTGCCTCCTCCAGGATCTTTTTCCTCAGTTCATCCACATTAGGAATACACAGACGATCCTGGAGTCGCAGAACACCATCTGCACCAATAGTGACTTCCTTGGCACCACCTCGTAGTACCGTTTCTCGAAGAACCATTAAGTGTGGGTCATCATACTGGCGAGCCTTGATCTGATCAAATAGTGAAGACTGAGCTATGACATATGCAAGAACTCGGCTGGGCTCTGAAATATCTAACCGCACAAGTCTGTTGGCCAAGGACTGGATATCCAAAGCTAATGGCCTCTTTTCTGCTGAAATGAAAGTCAAACTACCCATACTCTCTGCCTTTCTACTCAAGGCATCTGCAACTACATTTGCTTTACCTGGATGATATAGGATAGTATCATCATAATCTTTTTGTAATTCCAGCCATCGGCGCTGCCTTAAATTTAAGCCCCTCTGCTTGAACAAATGCTGCAAACTGTGATGATCAGTATAAACTTCACAGGACATCCCATAAAGATAATGCCTCCAAATCTTAAGGGCGTGAACAATTGCAGCTAACTCCAAATCATGTACCGGATAATTCTGCTCGTGGGGCTTCAACTGACATGAAGCATATGCAATAACTCGCCCTTTCTGCATTATTACACAACCCAAACCAATGCGTGTAGCGTCTCAATACACTGTATACATTCCCGAACCGGAAGGTAACACTAACACTGGTGTTGTAGTCAATGCTGTCTTGAGCTTCTGAAAGCTTGACTCACAATCATCGGACCATCGGAACTGAACACCCTTCTCGGTTAATTTGGTCAAAGGTGCTGCAATAGATGAAAAACCCTCCAAAAAACGACGATAATAACTTACTAAACCTAGAAAACTCGTGATCTCAGTCGTCGAAGTGGGACGATGCAAATTCTGAACTGCCTCAATCTTTTTGGGATCAACTTTAATACCTTCGCCCGATACAATATGTCCCAAAAATGCTACAGACACAAGCCAAAACTCATATTTAGAGAACTTAGCATATAGCTTTTGTTCCCACAATGTCTGAAGCACTACTCTCATATGCTGCTTATGTTCCTCCTTACTGCGCGAGTAGATCAAAATGTCATCAATGAAGACAATGACAAATGAGTCAATATATGGCCTGAATACCCTGTTCATCAGATCCATAAACGCTGCCGGGGCATTAGTTAAACCAAAAGACATTACCAGAAACTCATAATGACCATATCTAGTACGGAAAGCAGTCTTCGGAACATCCGAATCCCGAATCTTCAACTGATGGTACCCCGACCTCAAGTCGATCTTAGAGAATACCCTAGCACCCTGCAACTGGTCAAATAGATCATCAATACGCGGCAACGGGTACTTGTTCTTAATAGTGACTTTGTTCAATTGGCGATAATCAATACACATCCGCATTGTTCCATCCTTCTTTTTCACAAATAATACCGGTGCACCCCAAGGCGATACACTCGGTCTGACAAACCCTTTGGCTAGTAACTCTTCAAGTTGTTCTTTTAATTCTTTCAATTCTTTCGGAGCCATGCGATACGGTGGGATAGATATAGGCTGAGTATCTGGAGCCAAGTCAATACAGAAATCAATATTACGATCAAGTGGCATACCTGGAAGATCTGAAGGAAATACATCGGAGAACTCCCGAACTACTGGCACTGAATCAATAGCCGGAGTCTCTGTAGTAGTATCCCGAACATAGGCTAGATAAGCCAAACAACCCTTTTCAACAATGTGTTGAGCCTTTATAAAAGAAATAACCCGATTAAATGAACTAACCGGTGAACCCTTCCACTCCAGCCTAGGCAAAGATGGAATAGCCAAGATAATAGTTTTGGCATAACAATCTAGAATAGCATGATATGGAGATAACTAGTCCATACCCAGAATAATTTCAAAATTGATCATCTCGAGCAATAAGAGATATGCTCTAGTTTCATAACCACAGAATGTAATAATACAGGACCGGTAGATCCGATTCACAATAACAGAATCACCTACAGGAGTGGACACATAAACAAAAGTACTCAAGGACTCACGAGAAACACCCAAGAATGGAGCAAATTAAGACGACACATATGAATACGTGGATCCTGGATCAAATAATACTAAGGTATCTTTGCCGCAAACAGAAATAATACATGTAATCACAACATCTGAGGCCTCTGCATCGGGTATAGCCGGAAAAGCATAGAACCGAGATGGAGCACCAACTGGCTGGCCTTCGCCTGGCTGACCTTTACCTCTAGGACGACCCCTACCCACCTGTCCTCCACCTCTTGGTGGTCGGACTACTGGTGGAGCAACTGGTCCGGTAAGCATAGGATGCTGACCCTGCTGTACTGGTCTACCCCGAAGCCTAGGGCAAAACCTCCGCATGTGACTGGGATCCCCGCACTCGTAACAACTCTTCGATGCGATGGGTTGCTGACTAAGTGTCTGGCCCTGGGGAACTGAATACCCACTGGGAGGACACTGAATAGCTGGTGGGCGGTAAGAACTCTCTAGTATAGCACTGAGATAAGGTCGCACTGGAGCACCTCGAGGAGGTGGTGGTGCTGGAAATGGGGGTCTGCTGGACTGCCCCCTCACGAACTGACCTCTGCCCCCAGACGGAGCACCTCTGAACTCTCCAAAGTACCTAAACCGCTTATCTCTCATAATTTGCTCTGGGCTCCGCTGACGCACACCCTCAATCCTTCGGGCTATCTCCATAACTCGCTCATAAGAAGTACCCATCTCAACCTCTCGAGCCATAGTGGCCTGAATACTAGTATGTAAACCGGCTACAAACCTCTGCACTCTCTCCGCCTCAGTAGGGAGTATCATAAGTGCATGGTGAGATAATTCTGAAAACCTCACCTCATAATAAGTCACTAACATCTGACCCTGCTAGAGCTGCTCAAACTGAAACCGCAACTCTTCCCTCTGGGAGGGTGGAATATACCTGTCCAGGAAGATACGGGTGAACCTGTCCCAAGTCATGGGAGGAGAATCTGTTGGTCTGCCAAGAACATAAGACTGCCACCATCTACGGGCTCTGCCCTCTAGCTGAAAAGTAGCAAAGTCTACCCCATGAGACTCTAATATCCTCATGTTGTGCAGTCTGTCCCTGCAACTATCAATGAAGTCCTGTGGATCCTCATGTCGCTCACCCCCAAAGACATGAGGATGTAGTCTAGTCCATCGGTCCAATAGCTTCTGAGGATCAGCGGCTACAGCTGGCCTGAGCTCAGGTGTAGCTGCTGCCACTGGCTGGGCTCCACCCACGGGTAGTGCACCCTGGGTCTGATATACAACAACTGCTTGTCCATGAGCCTGCGCGGTAGGGGTCTGTGCTCCTCCGCCCACCTGAGATGTGGCTGGGTTTGCCAAAAATAAACTGGCCTGAGTCATATTGTCCATGAACTGCAACATATGACCCATGACATCCTAAAATCCCGGTGCAGATGTGAAATCCACCGGAGTTGGCAGGCACCTCACCCTGCTCCTCAATAATGGGATTCTCTGCTGGACCCACTGGCGGCATAACTGGAACAGTCCTGGGACGTCTTCGCCCTCTACCACGGGCTAGATCCCTCCCTCGGCCTCGGCCTCGGCCTCTAGCAACTGGGGGAGCAGCTCTTCCCTGGTCTGGAACTTCATTCGAGCGCGTTCTCACCATCTGTGAGAGAATAAGAGAAGGATATTTAGTACTACATTAATTGCACGATGTAATATGAAGAAAGGTAATTTCCTAACACTCTATAGCCTCTCAAAGATAAGTACAGACGTCTCCGTACCGATCCGCAAGACTCTATTAGCCCTGCTCATAACTTGTGAGACCTACGTGAACCTAGTGCTTTAATACCATGTTGTCACGACCCAATTTCACCTATAGGTCGTGATGGCACCCAACACTACAGCTAGGCAAGCCAACTTAATAAATTAAGCATGTACTGACAAAATTTAAAACCAAGAAAAATATTAAAACCCAAATCCTACCAATGTATGTACCAAGACCTGGTGTCACAAGTGTATGAGCATCTAGTAGATTATACAAAACCTCAAATAATGTCTGAATTGATTATGAGAATGGTTTAATTCCGACTTCTTGTGCTAGTACATATTTGTAACAACCCGGCCAGTCGTTTTGACTATTGCAATCCCGTTCCCCTATTTACTGCTCAAATTGTGAATTACAGTTGTTATTTGACTTGCCGGGGTAATTGGTTTGGGTTCGGTGAGGTTTTGAAATGATTTGGAGCGCTTAGTTCCAAGGTTTAGAATTTAAATTGAAAAGGTTGACCGGATGTTAACTTAGGTGTAACGACCCCGGAGAAATTTTGCTAAGGAAATTAAGATTTGGTGGTGCCGAGGTAGATCAATTAGTACAAACGCGGCTCGGACTTTTTGGGTTGAACAATGCACCGATATGTAAAGGAAAATTTTGTCGGAAAAAGGTCATTTTTGCGATCACTATGCGGTTGCAGAATAACTTTGTGGACCGCATAATGGTCGCAAAGTGGCTTAGGAGAGGGGCAAGATTTGAGGAAAATCTGCGGTGCACTATGCGACCGCAGAACTATTTTGCGGTGCATTATGAGACCGTAGAACAAGTATGCGGACCGCATAATGACCGCAGGCCGGGTCAGTAAAGCCCAGCTTTGGAGGCCAAATTATACGGCGGGTATGCGGATCGCATACCTATTATGTGATCGCATAACTGCGTCGGAGCTTCCATTCTTTCTAATTTTTGACCCGACCCAACTTCGATTTATAGCCCTTGAAGCTCATTTTTGAGCCAAAAAATCTGATAATTTAGAGAGAGGTGAGAGCATTTTAGAGAGAGAAAGTGAAGACTTAGTGATTTATCCATCAATTCTTGTTCAAGGTTTGAAGATTTCACAAGGATCTTGCTAGGGCTTCAAAGAGGTAAGAATTTCTTTCCCTAATTCTTCAATTTCGGGTTTGGAGTAAAGATGGGTGATTAATAGTATGATTCTTGGGTGTAGAGTATCATATATACATACCAATAAGGTTGTGGAAAGATTGTTAAGTTCAAATGGGTAAGGATTGGGTTGAAAATGGTAGAAATCTTCATAGACTTTAATTGAAGATTTGAGGGTCGAGCTAGTGTCGGATTTTGGTGAAATTTGCATGGTTAGATTCGTGGTTGGATGAGCGTTCGTATTCTATAAGTTTTGTCGGGTAACGATACGTGGGCCCCACGAGCAATTTTTGAGTTAATTTCGAATTTTATTAAAAATATTAGTATCTCCTTATGGAATTAATTACAATAATTGGTATTGACTGAATCAAATTACTTGTGGCTAGATACAAGGCTTTCGGAGACCAATTCTCGTGGAAAGGGCATAGCGGAATAAAGAATTACACGGGTTGAGGTAAGTAACAATTATAAGTCTGGTCCTGAGGGTATGAAACCCCGAATTTTGGTATCATGTGATTATTTTGGAGGTGGCGCACATGCTAGGTGACAGGCGTGTGAGCGTGCACCGAGGGGATTGTGACTTGGTCCGTCCCGGGAAAATGTAAAGTTTAATAATTTATTGTTAGTTATATGATCTCTATGTGTTGAAGAAATTTGACTATAAATCATGTTAGAAATCATGCTTAGGCTATGTTATAGTACTGTTGAGACCCGTAGAGGTCGCGTACTTATTGAATTATTTGCTAATTGATGTCTTGTACTCAATCATGATTTTTCTTGCATATTATACCTCAGTCTTTCTGGATATTTGTTGATATACTATGTTATCTTTGTTTGGGCTGATCTTTGTGATTTATGAGAGCCCGAGAGACTTGAGAGGTTGAGGACTGAGTAAGGCCTATGGCCTGTCGGTGAGGTAAGGATATTATGGCACGTGAGTTGTCCATGCAGGATATTATAGCACGTGAGTTGTCCATGCAGATTATGGCGCTTGGGTTGTAGGAGCCCTTCTGGAGTCTATACACAGCCCCAGTGAGCGCGGGTACCCATTGAGTGTGAGTGCTGAGGGCTGAGAGCCGAGTGGTTGAGCTGTTGTGATGAGCTTAGTGACTGTTGCCTGAGAGGCTGTACTTGCTTTGCATTTGTTGTTGCACTTGGTTGCTATCTGTCATTGTTGTTAAATCTATGAAAGATTTTATATCCGGATTACATGAAATTGAATTGTATAAAATTGATTTGACTTGAACTGCCGGATTTGAAAGCATGTCTATTCTTTGCTGGAATTACTGAAAGTGAACTATAACTGTGTAGCTTGTCATTATCTTCAGTTCCTTAGTTATTTTTGTTACTTGCTGAGTTGGTTGTACTTATACTACACCCTGCACTTCGTGTGCAGATCCAGGTGTTCCCAGACATAACGGGTCTTGATCATTTTGCGTAGTTGATTTTCGGGAGATTTTTAGGTAGCTGCTGTGTTCCGCGGGCCTTGTCTCTCCTTCTCTATATCCTTGTATACTGTATTTGGTCTCAAACTGTTATAGACCATATTTTCCAGACTTGTATTCATATTAGATGCTCATGTACTCAGTGACACCAGGTTTTGGGGAGTGTTCATGTCAGTATTTGTGAGATTTTGTATTGTATAATTGTATTTTCAAACTTAAGAGAAATTATGGTTTATCGAGATGTTTGGATTGCCTAGTATCGAGATAGGCGCCATCACAACAGGTTGGGATTTTGGTTCGTGACAAGTTGGTATCAGAGCCTAGGTTACATAGGTCTCATGAGTCATGAACAGGTTTAGTAGAGTCTTGTGTATCGGTACGGAGACGTATGTACTTGTCTTCGAGAGGCTGCAGAAACCGTAGGAAAACTTCACTTTCTTGTATTCCGTCATGCAAAATTGTTGATTCCTGAAACTAAATTTATGTTATTCTATTATCTCACAGATGGTGAGAACACGTACTACCGGATCGGACGGTCAGCCACCAGTGCTACCAGTTAGGGCCGCGAGAGGCCGGGGCCGTGGTAGAGGCCGGGGTCGAGGTAGAGGTCGAGGTCGAGGTGTAGCTCGTACCACAGTTGGAACATCAACTGTAGTACCACCAGTTTCTCTAACTCAGGAGCAGATTCTAGATATAGCTGAGCCGACAGGATCAGCTCAGGCACCAGCTCTGCCCATTGAGATTCCAGGCCTTCGGGAGACTTTGGCCCAGATATTGGTAGCTTGCACTTGTCTGGCTCAGGTGGTTTCAGCTCTGGCCGCACCTACCGCTTCTCAGGCCGGGGGAGGTACTCATACCCCCGTTGCCCGTACTACAGACTAGGTAGTACAGGGACTTCAGATACCGGGGGCACTACCAGCCTAGCCGGTTGCAGCTGCTCAGGCCCCGGTAGTTCCTCTTATGGCAGATGATGATCATAGGAGACTTGAGAGATTTGATAGGCTTCGACCTCTATCTTTTAGCGGTGCTGAGTTAGAGGATGCCCAGGGTTTTCTGGATAAGTGTTAGCGCGGAGACCAGTGGGGTCTCATTCACTACTTTTCAATTTTCTGGGGCTGCCTTCAGATGGTGGTAGTCTTACGAGAGGTGTAGGCCGGTCGGTGTAGTACCCTTTAACTAGCAGCAGTTCTCCGGTCTATTCCTGGAGAAGTTCGTACCTCAGTCCCGCAGAGAGGAGTTGCGCAAGTAGTTTGAGCAGCTTCGTCAGGGTGATATGTCTATGATGCAGTATGAGATGAGATTTTCAGAATTGACCCGTCATGCTATCTGGTTGATTCCTACAGACAAGGAAAGGATTAGGAGGTTCACAGATGGCCTCACTTTTCAGTTACGATTACTCATGACTAGAGAGAGAGTGTCTGGTGCTACTTTCGATGAGGTTGTTGACATTGCTCATCAGATTGAGATGGTTCGCAGCCAGGAGCGGGTTGAAAGAGAGGCTAAGAGGCCTCGTAGTTCTGGTGATTTCAGTGGTGTTCCTTCAGGGGGTCAGGTTTGCCGTGGTAGGGGCCGTTCTTATAGACACTCTCAGGCAGGTCGTCTAGTTCATCTTGGTGCATCAGCTAGCCATGGTTTTTATAGTGCTCACTCAGGCTAGTCTTCATTCAGTGCACTACCAGTGCAGAGTTCTCATCAGGCCTCGTCCGCTCAGGCTTCTACAGGTAATTCTTCGGGTTATCAGGAGCAATAGTTCCGTCAGAGGAGGGGTTATTTCGAGTGCGGAAAATTGGGTCATTTCAAGAGAGATTGTCCTGGGCTGTTGAGTGGGGCTCCACAACAGAGTTCTCGACCAACATCACTAGCACCAACAGTTACACCACCTGCCCAACCAGCTTGGGGTAGGGGTCAGGCATCTAGGGGTCGCCCAAGAGGGGGAGGCCGATCAGGTGGTGGTCAGGCCCGATTCTATGCTTTTCCTGCCAGGCCAGATGCTGTTGCTTCAGATACAGTGATCACAAATATTGTTTCAGTGTGCCACAAAGAGGCTTCTATATTATTTGACTCTGGTTCTACTTATTCATATGTATTATCGTATTTTTCTCATTATCTGGATATGCCCTGTGAGTCCTTAGTTTCACATGTTAGTGTATCTACACTGGTGGATGATATTATTACTGTGGACAGTGTATATCGGTCGTGTGTGGTAACTATTGGGGAACTGGAGACTAGGGTTGATCTTTTATTACTCGGTATGGTTGATTTCGATGTAATCTTGGGTATGGATTGCTTGTCTCCATGTCATGCTATTCTGGACTGTCACGCAAAAACCGTGATGTTAACCATGCCGGGGTTGCCAAAGGTTTAGTGGAGAGGTTCTCTAGATTTTGTTCCTAGCAAGGTAATTTCTTATTTGAAAGCCCAATGTATGGTTGGGAAGGGGTGTTTGTCATACTTGGCTTTTGTGAGAGATGTTGATGCAGATACTCCTACTATTGATTCAGTACCGGTAGTGAGAGATTTTCCTGATGTATTTCCTACAGACCTGCCGGGTATGCTGCCCGACAGGGATATTGATTTCGGTATTGACTTGGTGCAAGGCACTCAACCCATTTCTATTCCTCCGTATCGTATGGCACCAGCTGAGTTAAAAGAATTGAAAGAGCAATTTCAAGAACTCCTTGAAAAGGGTTTTATTAGGCCTAGTGTGTCACCTTGGGGTGCACCAGTTCTGTTTGTGAAAAAGAAAGATGGTACTATGCGGATGTGCATCGATTATAGGCAGTTGACCAAAGTTACAATCAAAAATAAATATCCCTTGCCACGTATTGATGACTTATTTGACTAGCTTCAGGGAGCGAGGGTGTTCTCCAAAATCGATTTGAGGTTTGGGTATCACTAATTGAAGATTCGGGATTCGGATATTCTGAAGATGGAATTCAAAACTCGTTATGGCCACTATGAATTTCTTGTGATGTCTTTTGGGCTAACCAATGCTCCAACAACATTTATGCATTTGATGAATAGTGTATTCCAGCCATATCTTGATTTATTTGTCGTGGTATTTATTGATGATATTCTGGTGTACTCACGTAACCAGGAGGAGAATGCACGACACTTGGGTATTGTATTACAGAGGCTGAGAGAGGAGAGACTTTATGCTAAATTCTCTAAGTGTGAGTTCTAGCTTAGTTCGGTGGCATTCTTGGGACATATAGTGTCCAGTAAAGGAATTAAGGTGGATCCGAAGAAAATAGAGGCAGTTCAGAATTGGCCTGGGCCCTCTTCAGTTACTGAGATTCGAAGTTTTCTCAGCTTGGCCAGTTATTATCGTCACTTCGTGGAAGGATTCTCGTCTATTGCATCACTTATGATTAAATTGACCTAGAAAGGTGCTCCATTCAGGTGGTCGGATGAGTGTGAAGAGAGCTTTCAAAAGCTCAAGACAGCTTTGACTACAACCCCAGTATTGGTATTGCCTACAGGTTCAGGGTCGTATATTGTATATTGTGATGCGTCGCGTATTGGTCTCGGCGCAGTACTTATGCAAGACGGTAGGGTGATTGCCTATGCATCCAGACAGTTAAAGGTACATGAGAAGAATTATCCAGTCCATGATCTTGAGTTAGCAGCTATTGTTCATGCCTTAAAAATCTAGCGGCATTATTTGTACGGTGTCCAGTGTGAGGTATATACAGATCATTGGAGTCTACAACATTTGTTTAAACAGAAGAATCTTAATTTGCAGCAGCGAAGATGGTTAGAGTTGCTTAAGGATTATGATATCACCATTCTCTATCATCCCGGAAAGGCCAATGTGGTGGTCGATGTCTTGAGTCGTAAGGCGGAGAGTTTGGGCAGCTTTGCATACTTACCGGTAGCTGAGAGGCCTTTATCCTTGAATGTTCAGGCCTTGGCTAATCAGTTTGTTAGATTGGATGTTTCCAAGCCAAATCGAGTTTTGGCCTGTGTGGTTTCTCGGTCTTCTTTATATGTTCGCATCAGAGAGCGCCAGTATGATGATCCGCATCTGCCTGTCCTTAAGAACACGGTTAAGCACGGTGATGCCAAGGAAGTCACCATTGGAGATGACGGTGTATTACAGATGCAGAGCAGGCTATGTGTGCCTAATGTAGATGGTTTGCGTGAGCTGATTCTCCAGGAAGCTCACAGTTCGCGGTACTCTATTCATCCAGGCGCCGCAGAGATGTATCAGGATTTAAGACATCACTATTGGTGGAGGCGGATGAAGAAAGATATAGTTGGGTTTGTATCTCGGTGTTTAAATTGTCAACAGGTAAAGTACGAGCATCAGAGATCGGGCGAATTGCTACAGACACTTGAAATTTCGGAGTGGAAATGGGAGCGTATTACCATGGAATTCGTGGCTGGGCTCCCACGGACCTTGAGAAAGTTTGATGCTGTTTAGGTGATTGTAGATCGGCTTACCAAATCTGCGCATTTTATTCTAGTTGGTACTAATTATTCTTCGGAGCGGTTGGCTGGGATTTATATTCGCGAGATTGTTCGCCTACACGGCATGCCAGTGTCCATTATTTCAGATCGTGGTACGCAGTTTACCTCACAGTTTTGGGGGGCAGTGCAGCGAGAATTGGGCACACAGGTTCAGTTGAGTACAACATTTCACCCTCAGACGGACGGACAGTCCGAGCGCACTATTCAGATATTGGAGGATATGCTACGTGCTTGTGTCATTGATTTTGGGGGTTCTTGGGATCAATTTCTGCCACTCGCGGAGTTTGCTTACAATAATAGCTACCAGTCAAGCATTTAGATGGCTTCGTATGAAGCTTTATATGGGAGACGGTGTCGGTCTCCGGTGGTTTGGTTTGAGCCGGGTGAGGTTAGACTATTGGGTACTGACTTGGTTCAGGATGCTTTAGAGAAGCTTAAAGTAATTCAGGAACGGCTTCGCACGGCAAAGTCTAGACAGAAGAGTTATGCCGACAGGAAGGTTTGTGATGTTGTTCACATGGTTGAGGAGAAGGTTCTGCTAAAGATTTCACCCATGAAAGGTGTGTTGAGGTTCGGGAAAAAGGGCAAGTTGAGCCCTCGGTATATTGGGCCTTTTGAGATACTTAAGAAAATTGGAGAAGTGGCTTATGAACTTGCCTTGCCACCCAATCTATCAGGTGTTCATCCAGTGTTCCATGTATCCATGCTCCAAAAGTATGTCGGGGATCCGTCTCATATTTTGGATTTCAGTACAGTGCAGCTGGATGGTAATTTGACTTATGATGTGGAGCCGGTGGCTATTTTAGACCGACAGGTTCGAAAGTTGAGATCAAAGAACATAGCTTCGGTGAAGGTACAGTGGAGAGGCCAGCCAGTCGGAGAAGCTACTTGGGAGATTGAACAGGAGATGCGGAGCAAATATCCACATCTATTTGAGACTCCAGGTATGATTCTAAGCCCGTTCGAGAACGAACGTTTGTTTAAGAGGGGGAGAATGTAACGACCCGGCCGGTCATTTTGACTATTGAAATCCTGTTCCCCCATTTACTGCTCAAATTGTGAATTACAGTTGTTATTTGGCTTGCCGGGGTAATTGGTTTGGGTTCGGTGAGGTTTTGACATGATTTGGAGAGCTTAGTTCCAAGGTTTAGAATTTAAGTTGAAAAGGTTGACCGGATGTTAACTTATGTGTAACGACCCCGGAGAAATTTTGCTAAGGAAATTAAGATTTGGTGGTGCCGAGGTAGATCAATTAGTACAAACGCGGCTCAGACTTTTTGGGTTGAACAATGCACCGATGTATAAAGGAAAATTTTGTCGGAAAAAGGTCATTTCTGCGACCGCTAAGCGGTCGCAGAATCACTCTGCGGACCGCATAATGGTCGCAAAGTGGCTCAGGAGAGGAACATGATTTGAGGAAAATCTGCGGTGCACTATGCGACCGCAGACCTGTTTTGCAGTGCATTATGCGACCGCAAAACAAGTATGCAGACCACATAATGACCGCTGACCGGGTCAGTAAAGCCCAGCTTTGGAGGCCAAATTATGCGGCGGCTATGCGGACCGCATACCTGTTATGCGATCGCATAACTGCGTCGGAGCTTCCATTCTTTCTAATTTTTGACCCGATCCAACTTCGATTTATAGCCCTTATTTTTGAGCCAAAAAATCTGATAATTTAGAGAGAGATGAGAGCATTTTAGAGAGAGAAAGTGAAGACTTAGTGATTTATCCATCAATTCTTGTTCAAGGTTTGAATATTTCACAAGGATCTTGCTAGGGCTTCAAAGAGGTAAGAATTTCTTTCCCTAATTCTTCAATTTCGGGTTTGGAGTAAAGATGGGTGATTAATAATATGATTCTTGGGTGTAGAGTATCATATATACATACCAATAAGGTTGTGGAAAGATTGTTAAGTTCAAATGGATAAGGATTGGGTTGAAAATGGTAGAAAGCTTCATAGATTTTACTTGAAGATTTGAGGGTCGAGCTAGTGTCGGATTTTGGTGAAATTTGCATGGTTGGATTCGTGGTTGGATGAGCGTGCATATTCTATAACTTTTGTCGGGTTACGATACGTGGGCCCCACGAGCAATTTTTGAGTTAATTTCGGATATTATTGTAAAAATTAGTACATCCTTATGGAATTAATTACAATAATTGATATTGACTGAATCGAATTAATTGTGGCTAGATACGAGGCTTTTGGAGACCAATTCTCGTGGAAAGGGCGTAGCGGAATAAAGAATTACATGGGTTGAGGTAAGTAACAATTATAAGTCTGGTCCTGAGGGTATGAAACCCCGGATTTTGGTATCATGTGATTATTTTAGAGGTGGCGCACATGCTAGGTGACGGGCATGTGAGTGTGCACCGAGGGGATTGTGACTTGGTCCATCCCGGGTAACTGTAAAGTTGAATAATTTATTGTTAGCTATATGATCTCTATGTGTTGAAGAAATTTAACTATAAATCATGCTAGAAATCATGCTTAGGCTATGTTATAGTACTGTTGAGACCCGTAGAGGTCGCGTACTTGTTGAATTATTTGCTAATTGATGTCTTGTACTCAATCATGATTTTTCTTGTGTATTATACCTCAGTCTTTCTGGATATTTGTTGATATACTATGTTATCTTTGTTTGGGCTGATCTTTGTGATTTCTAAGAGCCTGAGAGACTTGAGAGGTTGAGGACTGAGTAAGGCCGATGGCCTGTCGGTGAGGTAAGGATATTATGGCACGTGAGTTGTTCGTGCAGGCTATTATAGCGCATGTGTTGTCCGTGCAACACGTGAGTTGTCCATGCAGATTATGGTGCTTGGGCTGTAGGAGCCCCTCCGGAGTTTGTACACACCCCCAGTGAGCGCGGGTACCCATTGAGTGTGAGTGCTGAGGGCTGAGAGCCATGTGGTTGAGTTGTTGTGATGAGCTGAGTGACTGTTGCCTGAGAGGCTGTACTTGCTTTTCATTTGTTGTTGCACTTGGTTTCTATCTGTCATTGTTGTGAAATCTTAGAAAGATTTTATATCCGGATTACATGAAATTAAATTGTATAAAATTGATTTGACTTAAACTGCCGGATTTGAAAGCATGTCTATTCTTTGCTGGAATTACTGAAAGTAAACTATAACTGTGTAGCTCGTCATTATCTTCAGTTCCTTAGTTATTTTTGTTACTTGCTGAGTTGGTTGTACTCATACTACACCCTGCACTTCATGTGCAGATCCAGGTGTTCCCGGACATAGCCGGTGTTGATCATTTTGCGTAGTCGATTTTCGGGAGATTTTTAGGTAGTTGTTGTGTTCCACAGGCCTTGTCTCTCCTTCTCTATATCCTTGTATACTGTATTTGGTCTCAAACTATTATAGACCATATTTTCCAGACTTGTATTCATATTAGATGCTCATGTACTCAGTGACACCAGGTTTTGGGGAGTGTTCATATCAATATTTGTGAGATTTTATATTGTATTAAATTATTTTATTTTCAAACTTAAGAGAAATTATGGTTTATCGAGATTTTTGGCTTGCCTAGTATCGAGATAGGCGCCATCACGACAGGTTGGGATTTTGGGTCGTGATAGGAACGGATAAGAGAAATAGCTCACCACTATGCCCCTGAATAACGTAGGTGTAAGACGATAGGTCCCCCACTAGTACTTGCCTCAGTTCCTACACAAAAAGTGCAGCAAGTGTAGTATGAGTACGTAAATAACGTGTACCCAGTAAGTATCAAGCCTAATCTCGAAGTGGTAGAGACGAGATGACCGACTTTGACACTCACTATGGGTCAATAATAATAATTGAAATACAACTAGGATATTTAAATCAACATGATTTACATAATTTAAAATAATTTATTTAGTCAGTGGAAATAATCAAATTTCTTCAAATGCAACAATTCTCAATATATTAATTAAATTCCTTCAATTCAAATAATTTCTGATTTATCAATTAAATATCATTTACAGGAATAACAATTAATTCTTTAACAAGCAAGAATAATAATTCATCAAATTCCAAGGATTTTCCAATTTATCAATTAGCTTCGCAAGCTGAAATAAGCTATTAAAGTATCGTGTAATTATTATTATTATTAAGCACGATTTCTGCCGAGGACGTACGACCCGATTCAGAGTGTCATGTACACTGCCGAGGGACGTGCGACACGATCCATCAATGCATCTATCCTGCCACGGCGTTCGGCCCGCTCCACAAGAAAGGAGGACATTTTCTTATGTATCTCTGGAAGGAGAGTATATTTATTTTGAGATAAATTCGGGAGGAAGAATGATTTTTTTTAATAATTAATTAATTTAAATAGAAAATCAACCATATAAATTTTTCATCCTTTAATATCTCTATCTAACAATTCACATTATATTAACATATATCAATTTAATATTAATAAATCAGGGAATACAATTTACATAAGTAATTCATGCTTTGAGTCCTAAACTACCCGGACTTTAGCATTTATAGTAGCTACGCACGGACTCTCGTCACCTCGTGCATACGTAGCCCCCGCAATTAGCAACAATTATTCAATTTAATCCCTATGGGATAATTTCTCCCTCACAAGATAAGACGAGACTTATCTCGTCTCAAAGTCTACTTTCCGATTATCGCGTCACGTAAAATTCTCGATTCAAAGTCGAAAAATCCGAAACTATCCAAAAGTTATATAAAATAATTAATATATGTTCAATAATTCGAAATTCATCTATTAAATAAATTACTATATCCAAAATGGTAAAATTCCTAAAATTCACCCCGTGCCCAGATTCTGGAAATTTTCGGATGAAAACGTTACCCATAATCTCAAGAACTCAAATATATAATTTCTACCCAATTCCATAACTATTTTCGTGGTTAAAATCTCACTTTTATAAAAATATAAGTTTTTATCTAAATCTTTGATTTCTAAGATTTACTAGTTATAATCTACTTATAATCTATGTATTTAACTCAAGGAGTGTGGAATTAATTTACCTTTCAATTGCTAGTTGAACTCCCTTCTCAAAAGCTCTGAAATCGCCCGAAAATGGAGGAAAAATGGGCTCAAAATGTGTGAGCCCCGATTTTTAACCATTCTGCCAAGCAGTGGTTTTGCACCTGCGGAAGGGGTACCGCACATGCGGCTTTCACACCTGCGGAAATTCCTCGCAGGTGCGAGTTCCACTCGCCTGGGCCACGGTCGCATCTGCGCAAAAATTCTCGCACCTGCGCGTTCGCAGGTGCGCTCAATGTTCCGCACCTGCGATGGCATGCCTTCTTTCCCCCTTCCGCTTCTGCGATTGAAGCTCACATCTGCGAGGGTTGCACCTGCGGCTGTCCAAGCGCAGGTGCGAACGTACCAGAAGCAGAAAGCTTCGGCATTTTTCTCCCAAGTCCGAAATTGGTCCGAGCCTCGTCCAGTTAACACTCGGGACCCCCGGGGCCCCGCCCGAACATACCAACAGGTTTAAAATCATAAAACGGACTCTCTAGAACTCTCGGAATGCGTAAAACAACATCAAATCTAAGAATCATACCCCAAACCAGATTGATTCAAACTTAAGAATTTCAAGTTCTTCAATTTACTTCCAATGCGCCGAAATATACTTAAACTACTCGAAATGACACAAAATTTTGCGTGCAAGTCTTAAATCACTAAACGGAACTATTCCCAAACTCGGAATTCCAAACGGAATTCAATTACTCAAAATCCTACTCCAAACCAAATTTACAGAAGTTTTAAACCTTCAAATAGTTGATTTTTACTATTAAGCGTCAAATGCTCCCGGGTTATCCAAAACCCGATTCGGACATACGCCCAAGTCCAAAATTATCATACGAACCTATTGGAACCGTCAAATCCCAATTCTGGGGTCGTTTTCTAAAAATGTTGACCGAAGACAAACTTGGCCTTTTAAGGCTAATTTAAGGAACCAAGTGTTCCGATTTCAACCCAAACGCTTCCAAATCCTGAACCAACCATCCCCGTAAGTCAATAATCATTAAAAGCACATACAGGAAATTTTATATTAGGGAACGGGGTTCAAAAATTTAAAATGACCGGTTGGGTCATTACAATCATAGTATTATGAAGGGGCGAATTTTAGATTTGAGCAGTCCGGAGTTGGCTTCACTCGCGAATATCATTTAAAGCATTGGCTTAGTTTTGTCGAGGTAAGTGTCTTGCTTAACCTCGAGTAGGGAAATTGCCCCTTAGGCATCGAGTCTTATGCTATTTGTAAAATATGAAAAGTCGTGTACGCGAGGTGACGAGTACGTACTCGAGCTTATATAAGTAAATTTTATTGGTTAAAGTTTTAGGCACTCCTATGTATTAAATTAGATAATTGTTGGCATTAGTAAATCCTTGAATTATTACGCCTCGTTCCTCATTTGTCAAGTTTGTATTTTATATAATAATTTGGTGTGGAGCCTTGGGCTAATTGTTAAGAAATTTATTGATTCTGCTACATACTTGGAATTTGGTTGTGGTTAGTGGAAAATTGTGATATGAATTGTTGTATTTTGTTGTGGTTTAAAAACTCTCCTTGATGTTATTGATGCTTCCTACCTTGCTTGTTAATGATATACATGTGCTTGGTAAGGAAGAGTGTAAAGCACGAAGGGTGATGCCGTGCCATTTGAGAGTGTAAAGCACGAAGGGTGATGTCATGCCATTTGAGAGTGTAAAGCACGAAGGGTGATGCCTTTCCATTTGAGAGTGTAAAGCACGAAGGGTGATGCCGTGCCATTTGAGAATGTAAAGCACGGAGGGTGATGACGTGCCATTGAGAGTGTAAAGCACGAAGGGTGATGCTATGCTATTTCATTTATATTATCAGGTGAGGATGAGAATAAAAGCACGAAGGGTGAAGCCGTGCAATTATTGTTATATTATCATATATTCATGGCACAAAGGGTGTTTCCGTGCAGGCGAGGACGAGGGACATACATTATATTGTGATATCGTTTTGTTGTGTATACATTCATGCCTTTATCTTGAGATGTTATTGTGCAACTATATTTTCTATGTGACTTATAGTCGTTGTTTCCTGTGTGCCTCCACTTTATTTCTTTTATTGTTATTGGCATTTCTCCCACCTAGTTGGTACTGTTATATGTATGCACGGTGAGAAAGATGTAAATGCACGAAGGGTGTTGCCGTGCCAATTGAGTTGATCTACGATATATATATATATATATATATATATATATATATATATATATATATATATATATATATATATATATATTAGGTGAGAAGGAAGGTGCCGCGTAACAGTATTACCGTGCCAATTGAGTTGATATGTTGAAGATATTTCTCACACGAGGAAAGTTAAATGATGTGTCACATGGTGATATTTATTTGAAAGAATTATATTAGAAGAATATTTATTTGAAAGAATTATATTAGAAGAATATTTATTTGAAAGAATTATATTAGAAGCATATTTATTTGAAAGAATTATATTAGAGAGATATTTACTGGAAGAAGTATATTTGAAAGGTATTCACTTGAAAGAAGAATATTTGAAAGATATTTACCTGAAATAATTACATTCGAAAAATATTTATTTGGAAGAATTATATTAGAGAGATATTTACTGGAAGAAGTATATTTGAAAGATGTTCACTTGAAAGAAGAATATTTGAAAGATATTTACCTGAAAGAATTACATTCGAAAGATATTTATTTGAAAGAATTTTAATGGAAGGGTATTTATTTGAAGGAAGTATATACGAAATATATTTATTGAAAATGATTATATTCTAGAGACTTTTATTGAAAAACTTATAGATAAAAGATGTATATTGAAAGGACTTGATTAATTGGTTGTACCTGTGTTTATTATTCGTTTGAGTAATATTTTACGGTATTCCTGTTGCCTTGCTGTTTAAATCACTAGTTGATTTGTGTTGCTATCACCGTTATTTATTTTCTATCATTTTGTATATCATATTGCACAAGTTATTAGACAAGTGAGTGTCTTGACTGTACCTCGTCTCTACTCCAATGAGGTTAGTCTTGATACTTACTGGGTACCGACCGTGGTATACTCATACTATACTTCTGCATATTTTTGTGCAGAGCCAGATATTGAAGATATCGGATTCAGACAGAGATTTGAGTATGATTGCAAGGATTCAAGGTAGGACTGCTTTGTCATCGCAGTCCCTTGGAGTCTTTCCATTTTATTGTACTGTAAATGTTTTATTCGAACAGTATTGTATATTTGATCCTCGAGATCATTCAATGTGTTCAGTTAGAGTTCGTGACTCAGTACTACCAATCTTGGGAGGTTATTATATTTGTTTCCGCTTTTGGTTTCGACACTTGTTTTAATTTATATTAAAAAAAATGGCTTGGAAATATAATTGAAATCGGCTTACCTAGTCTTAGAGACTAAGTGCCATCACGACGCCTGTGGTGGGATTTTGGTTCGTGACAAGTTGGTATCAGAGCTCTAGGTTCATAGGTTCTATGAGTCACGAACGAGTTTAGTAGAGTCTTGCTGTCACGACCCAATTTTACCTATAGGTCGTGATGGCGCCCAACACTACAGCTAGGCAAGCCAAGTTAATAAATTAAGCATAAATTGACAAAATTTAAAACCAAAAAAAATAATAAAACCCAAATTCTACCAATGTGCGTGCCAAGACCTGGTGTCACAAGTGTATAAGCATCTAGTAGATTATACAAAACCTCAAATACTATCTGAAATAAAATAGACAGAATAAAAAAAATTAAAGGAGAGACACTACTAGTTGCAGAACGGCTCAGAAAGACAGCTCACCACTATGCCCCTGGATAGCGTGGGTGTACGACGATAGGCCCCCCACTAGTACTTGCCTCAGGTCCTGCACAAAAAGTGCAGCAAGTGTAGTATGAGTACGTAAACAACATGTACCCAGTAAGTATCAAGCCTAATCTCGAAGTGGTAGAGACGAGATGGCCGACTTTGACACTCACTATGGGTCAATAATATTAATTGAAATACAATTAAGATATTTAAATCAACATGATTTACAGAATTTAAAATAATTTATTTAATCAGCGGAAATAATCAAATTCCTTCAAATGCAACAATTCTCAATATATTAATTAAATTCCTTCAATTCAAATAATTTCCAATTTATCAATTAAATATCATTTACGGGAATAACAATTAATTCTTTAACAAGCAAGAATAATAATTCATTAAATTCCAAGGATTTTCCAATTTATCAATTAGCTTCATAAAAGTATCGTGTAATTATTATTATTAAGCACAATTTCTGCCGAGGACGTACAACCCGATCCAGAGTGTCATGTACACTGACCGAGGGACGTGCGGCGCGATCCATAGATGCATCTATCCTGCCGAGGCGTTCGGCCCGCTCCACAAGTAAGGAGGACATTTTCTTATGTACTCCGGAAGGAGAGTATATTTATTATAAGATAAATTCGGAAGGAAGAACAATTTTTTTTAATAATTAATTAATTTAAACAGAAAATCAATCATATAAATTTTTCATCCTTTAATATTTTTATCTTACAATTCACAACATATATATAAATATATCAAATAATATTAATTTAACAAGGAATACAATTTGCACAAGTAATTCATGCTTTGAGTCCTAAACTACCCGGACTTTAGCATTAATAGTAGCTATGCACGTACTCTCGTCACCTCGTGCGTACGTAGCCCCCGCAATTATTAACAATTATTCAATTTAATCCCTATGGGGTAATTTTCCCCTCACAAGATTAGACAAGAGACTTACTTCGTCTCAAAGTCCACTTTTTGATAATCGCGTCGTGTAAAATTCTCGATTCAATGCCGAAAAATCCGAAGCTATCCAAAAGTTATATAAAATAATTAATATATCTTCAATAATTCGAAATTCATCTATTAAATAAATTACCCTATCCAAAATGGTAAAATTCCTAAAATTCACCCCGGGCCCACGTGCCCGGATTTTGGAAATTTTCGAATGGAAACGTTACCCATAATCTCCAGAACTCAAATATATAATCTCTACCCAATTCCATAACTATTTTCGTGGTTAAAATCTCACTTTTATAAAAATCTAGGTTTTTCATCTAAATCTTTGATTTCTAAGATTTACTAGTTATAATCTACTTATAATCTATGTATTTAACTCAAGGGGTGTAGAATTAACTTACCTCCAAGTTGTTAGTTGAAATCTCCTCTTAAAAACTCCAAAATCTCCCATGTATGGAAGAAAATGGGCAAAAATGGTGAATTCCCATTCTTTTAAGCTTTCTGCCAAACATGTCTTTCGCACCTGCGGAGGTTGGAATGCACCTGCGGCTCCGCACCTGCGAAAAAATCCTCGCAGGTGCGAGTTCCACTTGCCCGGCCAATTCTCGCATTTGCGCACACAGTTTCGCATCTGCGCGTTCGCAGGTGCGCAAATCATCCGCATCTGCGGTCGATTGCCCCTTTCCCTTTTCCGCTTCTGCGCACAAAAACTCGCATCTGCGAGGTTCGCTTCTGCGAGCTACTGCCGCACCTGCGAGTGTCACACCTGTGGCTGGCCAAGTGCAGGTGCGATTCTGACAGTAGCTGGGAGCTTCAGTTTTGGTTTCCAACTTCGAACTTGGTCCGAGCCTCGTCCGGTTGACACTCGGGGCCCCGCCCGAACATACCAACAAGTTTGAAATCATAAAACGGACTCGCTCAAACTCACGAAATGTTTAAAACAACATCAAATCTATGAATCACACCTCAAACCAAATTGATTCAAACTTAAGAATTTCAAGTTCTTCAATTTACTTCCAATGCGCCGAAATATACTTAAACTACTCGGAATGACACGAAATTTTGCGTGCAAGTCTTAAATCACTATACGGAACTATTTCCAAACTCGGAATTCCAAACGGACTTCAATTACTCAAAAACCTACCCAAACCAAATTTAAAGAATTTTAAACCTTCAAATAGTTGATTTTTACTATTTAGCGTCAAAACGCTCCCGGGTTATCCAAACCCCGATTCGGACATACGCCCAAGTCCAAAATTATCATACGAATCTATTGGAACCGTCAAGTCCCGATTCCGAGGTCCTTTTCTCAAAATGTTGACCGAAGTCAAACTTGGCCTTTTAATGCTAACTTAAGGAACCAAGTGTTCCGATTTCAACCCAAACGCTTCCAAATCCCCAACCAACCATCCCCGTGTCACGCCCCAAAATCCAAAAAGGCCATGCTGGCGCCAGACACCACTGTCAGGCAAGCCAACCATAATTCGAATAAATTAATTACCCATTTTAGTATTTTTTTTTTGAAAAAACATTTCTTCAATGATATAGTAAAGATAAAACTCGTAGAGTAAATGATAAATATTTTTAGCAACTAAATTTCTAAACAATTCACAACCATTCCTAAAATCCGGTGTCACAAGTGCATGAGCATTTACTAGGGAATTAAAAATAAAATACAGCATCTGTCTAGAATACAAATTAGACAGGAAAAATATAATAACCCTAAAGGAGACTCTGTTGGCTGGGGATTGTAATACAGAATGCAGCTCACATATGTCCCCACAATTATTAACCATACCTCTACGCCCACAAGGCCGCTATACATATATGTACATGTACAATAAAATATGCAGCAAATGCAGTATGAGTACAAAAACAACGTGTACCCAGTAATTATCAAGCCTAATCTCGAAGAGGTAGAGACGAGATGACCGACTTTGACACTCACTATGGGTCAATAATATTAAATAATCATGAAATAGAAATATCTCTATCAACGTGATTCACAGAGTTAATAGTAATTTTCAATATGTTAATTAAATTCCTTCGATTTCAATAAATTTCTAAATTTATCAATTAGTCTCACTTACAGGAATAACAATAATTCTTAACAAGCAAGAATAATAATTCAATAAATTTCAAAGATTTCCAATTTATCAATTAGTCTCATTTATAGGAATAACAATAATTCTTAACAAGCAGGAATAATAATTCAATAAATTCCAAAGATTTCCAATTTATCAATTAGCTCACAAGCTGCAATAAACTATTAAGGTATCGTGTGATTATTATTATTAAGCACAATTTCTGCCGAGGACGTACGACCCGATCCAGAGTGTCGTGTACACTACCGAGGGACGTACGGCATGATCCATAGATGCATCTATCCTGGCGAGGCATTCGACGCGCTCCACAAGAAAGGAGGATATTTTTTTTATGTACCTCTGGAAGGAGAGTATATTTATTATAAGATAAATTCGGGAGAAAGAATAATTTTTTTTAACAATTAATTAATTTAAACAGAAAATCAAGCATATGAGATTTTCATCCTTTAATATCTTTATCTAACAATTCACAATATATTCATATATATCAATTAATATTAATTAAACAAAGAATACAATTTACACAAGTAATTCATGCTTTGAGTCCTAAACTACCCGAACTTTAGCATTAATAGTAGCTACGCACGGACTCTCGTCACCTCGTGCGTACGTAGCCCCCGCAATTAGCAACAATTATTCAATTTAATCCCTATGGGGTAATTTTCCCCTCACAAGATTAGACAAGAGACTTACCTCGTCTCAAAATCTACTTTTCGATTATCACGTCGCGTTGAATTCTCGATTCGACGCCAAAAATCCAAAACTATCCAAATATTATACAAAATAATTAATATATGCTAAATGATTCGAAATTTATCTATTAAATAAATTACTGTCATGACCCAAATTAGCCCTCCGTAAGGTGTCGTGATGGCACCTAGTCTTTACGACTAGGTAAGCCTAATATTACAAAAAGAATATAAAGAAAACACATCATTTTAAAAGATAAACAGCATATACAAAATAATTTTCCAAGACCCGAAATATCATTGAGTCACAAGCTGCTATAATTTATGTAGCTCTATACAAAAGTCTGAAGATAATAAAGAAAGTCTCTAGGCGAGGGAGTAGAAGGGGAATCCGAAGATCTGCGGACGCAAGCAGAAGTACCTTGAAGTCTCCTAGAATCAGGAACACGCACTAACCCCAAGGCTGATAGCTCACACCTGGATCTGCACACGAAAACATGTGCAGGAAAGGGCATGAGTACACCACAATGGTACCCAGTAAGTGCCAAGCCTAACCTCGGTCGAGTAGTGACGAAGTCAGGTCAAGGCCCTACCGGAGTAAATATAATAAATTAAATAGTAAAAGATATAAGTAAAATTTACGGTAACACAGTTAAAGAAAAATTTCAAAAATTTAACAGTTAAGGGAGCCCTCGGCTCAGAACAAGGTAAACACAGTGAAAAATCTCCTGGGATACCGTCCCGTAGTTCCAAATGGATATGCAGTACAGGGGAATCTCCCGGAATACGTCCGTAGTCCCAAAGTAAATATGTAGTGCTGGGGGATCTCCCGGAATACGTCTGTAGTCCAAAGTAAATATGCAGTGCTGGGGGATCTCCCGAAATACGTCCGTAGTCCCAAAGTAAGTATGAAGTACAGGGGGATCTCCCGGAATACGTCCGTAGTCCCAAAGTAAATATGCAGTACAGGGGGATCTCCCGGAATACGTCTGTAGTCCCAATTTAATATGCAACGCAAGATGAAATGGCAGGTATGGCATCGAGTTATACAGTTTATACTGAACACAGATAAGGAAAGTAGGGACTTAACTAAGCATGGCGCACAGAGTGTCAAATAGGCAGTTAAAACACGTAAGCATGCTTCTCTAGTCTAAGTTTAACAATTAAACGTATTAGTGCAATTTAATAAGGAAAAACAGTTTATGATTTAGAATGGAAAAATGGGGGTTTTTGCAATAATAGCCCATGTACGTACTCATCACCTCACGTACACGGCGCCCAAACATCAATTAATATCGAACATCTTAAGGGAAAAGTCCCCAACACAAGATTAGGCAAGCCACTTACCTCGAACCGCTCAAATCAACTCGATATCACGTTCTTGCCATGAGTATCCGACTCCAAATGGCCCGAATCTATTCAAATTAATTGCATAATGTAAATATAACTGCAAATAACTAATTTAGCTAATTAATTCGAAGCTAAAGCGTGAAATTAGGAAAAACGCCCAAAAAGTCTCCCCGGGCCTACGTGTCGAAATCGGGTAAGAATTACAAATTATGAACACTCATTCACTCGAACAAAAATCATCTAAATCCGACGTCAAATTCCAATTCAAATCTCAGATTTTCAATTGGGGAACCTTTTCCCCCATTTCCAAACTTCTACCCTTAATTTCCTTAATTAGACGAGGAAGACAACAATAGATTAATGTATTATGATCAAAATAGAGTTAGAATTAGTTACCCAATAGTTCTCCTTCAAAATACCTCAAGAAATTTTCTCCCACCGAGCTCTAAATAAAATTTTGTGTTATGAAATTTCAAACCCTCAAAATCCTCTTTTCTGCCCAGCGATTTCCACACCTGCGGACATAGGACCGCACTTGCGGTCACGCACCTGCGGACAATCCATCGCAGGTCAAAGTCTACTTACTTGGGCCGGGTCTGCACCTGTGTGTATGAGTCCGCACATGCGGATGCGCTTCTGCGCTCAATCGGCCGCTTCTGCGAAACCTTTGGTACTTCTCACCTCCGCATCTGCGACTGCCCTTCCGCAGATGCGGCTCCGCTCCTGCGGCTCACTCGTCGCATCTGCGACCACTGACTCCCTAGCCTAAAAGCGCACCTGCGATCCCAGCCTCTCTTCTACGAGGCCGCACCTGCGGACTCCCCACCGCAGGTGCGAAAACACCAGAACCAGCAACTCCAAAAATCCCTCTATGTCCAAGTTCATTCCGTTAAGCATCCGAAACACACCGGAGGCCCCCGGGACCTCAACCAAACATACCAACCAATCCTAAAATACCATAAGAACTTAGTCGAGCCTTCAAAACATGTCGAACAACACCAAAATCATGAATTAAGCACGGATTCAAGCCTAAGAATTTAAAATTTTCCAAATTCTACAAACGACGCCGAACCACATCAAATCTAGTCCGAATGACCTCAAATTTTACACACAGGTCACAAATGACACTATGAACCTACAACCACTTTTGGAATTCCATTCCGAGCTCGATACCAAAATTTCCACTATCGGCCGAAATCGCCGAAAAACTAACTTCCGCCAATTCAAGCCTAAATCTACTACAGACCTCCAAAACATATTCCGGACGAGCTCCTAACCCCAAAATCACTCAATGGAGCTAACAGAGTCGACGGAATTCCATTCCGGATCCGTTTTCGCATAGTTCCGACTACGGTTCAAACTCCAAGGCTTTAACTCACAACTAGGGACTAAGTGTCCCAAAACTCTCTGAATTCCATAACCAGTCACTCCGTCAAGTCCCAAAAGAAGAAACAAATATGGGGAAAGCAGATATTAGGGGATCGGAGCTCTAATTCTCAAAATGACCGGCCGAGTCGTTATATCCTCCCCCTCTTAAAACAATCGTTTGTTCTCGAACGAGTATAAAGATATACCTGAAACTGTGAAAAGATGAGGGTACTGGCTGCGCATAACCTGCTCAGTCTCCCAAGTCGCCTCCTCGACCGGCTGACCCCTTCACTAGACCTTTCCTGAGGCAATGTTCTTTGACCTGAGATTTCTGACCTGCCTGTCCAAAATGGCTACTGGCTCCTCAACATAAGATAGATCTTTGTCCAACTGGACTGAGCTGAAATCCAATACATGAGTCGGATCACCGTGATACTTCCAGAGCATAGACACGTGGAATACCGAGTGAACTCCTGCTAGGCTGGGAGGCAAGGCAAGCTCATAAGCAACCTCCCCAACTCGCCGCAATATCTCAAAAGGACCAATGAACCTCGGGCTCAGCTTGCCCTTCTTCCCGAACCTCATGACGCCCTTCTTAGGCAATACTCGAAGCAAGACCCGCTCACCAACCATAAATGCCAAGTCACGAACCTTCGGTCCGCATAACTCTTCTGCCTGGACTGGGCTGTGTGAAGTCTCTCCTGAATCACCTTCACATTATCCAGGGCATCCTGGACCAAATCTTTACCCAACAATCGGGCCTCGCCTGGCTCAAACCATCCCATTGGGGACCGGCACCGCCTACCATACAAAGCCTCATACGGTGCCATCTGAATGCTGGACTGGTAACTATTGTTGTAAGCGAACTCTGCAAGCGGCAAGTATTGATCCCATGACCCTCCGAACTCCATCACACAGGCACAGAGCATATCCTCAAGAATCTGAATCGTGCTCTCGGACTGCCCGTCCGTCTGAGGGTGAAAGGCTGTGCTCAACTCCACCCTAGTACCCAACTCCTACTGTACGGCTCTCCAAAACCGTGATGTGAACTGTGTACCTCTGTCTGAAGTGATGGATACTGGAATACCATGAAGGCGGACAATCTCTCTAATATAAATCTCAGCCAACCTTTCAGAAGAATAAGTGGTCAACACTGGAATAAAATGAGCTGACTTGGTCAGCCGATCCATGATCACCCAAATTACATCGAACCTTCTCAAAGTCCGTGGAAGTCTAACTACAAAGTCCATGGTGATCCGCTCCCACTTCCACTCTGGGATCTCTAACCTCTGAAGTAATCCACCCAGCCTCCAGTGCTCATATTTGACCTGCTGACAGTTGAGACACTTGGCCACAAACCCAACTATATCCTTCTTCATCCTCTTCCACCAGTAGTGTTGTCTCAAATCCTGGTACATCTTCGCGGCACCGGGATGAATGGAGTACCGCGAGCTGTGGGCCTCCTCGAGAATCAACTCCCGAAGCCCATCTGCATTGGGCACACAGATCTGGCCTTGCATCCTCATCACACTGTCATCACCAATAGTCACATCTCTGGCATCACCTAGCCGAACCCAGTCCTGAAGAACTAGAAGATGAGGATCATCATACTGGCGCTCCCTGATATGGTCATAAAGAGAAGACCGAGCAACCATACAAGCTAATACCCGGCTAGGCTCTGAAATATCCAATCTCATGAACTGGTTGGCTAAGGCCTGAACATCCAAGGCTAAGGGCCTCTCAGCTGCCGGAAAATATGCCAAACTCCCCAAACTCTCTGCCCGGCGACTCAAGGCGTCGGCCACTACATTGCCCTTCCCCGGGTGGTATAATATAGTGATATCATAGTCTTTAAGTAGCTCCAACCACCTCCTCTGACACAAATTAAGGTCCTTGTGCCTGGACAAGTACTACAAACTCCGGTGGTTAGTGTAAATCTCACAGGGAACACCGTACAAATAATGACGCCAGATCTTCAGGGCGTGAACAATAGCTGCTAACTTGAGATCATGCACTGGATAATTCTTCTCATGCACCTTCAACTGTCTAGACGCGTAGGCAATCACCCCACTGTCCTGCATCAATACCGCTCCAAGTCCAATCCTCGAGGCATTACAATAGACAGTGTAGGACCCCGAACCTGTAGGCAATACTAATACTGGGGCTGTAGTCAAAGCTGTCTTGAGCTTCTGAAAGCTCTCCTCACACTCCTCGGTCCACCTGAACGGAGCACCCTTCTGGGTCAGCCTGGTCATAGGTGCTGCAATGGATGAAAATCCCCCCACAAAGCGACGGTAATACCCCGCCAAACCAAGGAAACTGCGGATCTCCGTAGCTAATGACGGTCTGGGCCAACTCTGCACTGCCTCCACCTTCTTCAGATCTACCTTGATCCCATCACAAAATACTATGTGGCCCAAGAATGTCACTGAATCAAGCCAGAATTCACACTTAGAAAATTTTGCATACAATTTCTTCTCCCTCAAAGTCTGAAGTATGGTCCCCAGGTGCTGCTCATAATCTTCCTGAGACTGGGAATATACCAGGATGTCGTCAATAAATACAATGATGAAGGAATAAAGATAAGGCCGAAACACACTGTGCATTAAATGCATAAAAGCTGCTGGGGCATTGGTCAGCCCAAATGACATGACAAGAAACTCATAGTGACCATATCTGGTCCTGAAAGCAGTCTTTGGGATGTCCGCTCCCGAATCTTCAGTTGATGATAGCCAGAACGCAAGTCAATCTTGGAAAACACCCTGGCACCCTATAACTGATCAAATAAATCATCGATGTGAGGCAAAGGATACCTTTTCTTCACTGTAACCTTGTTCAACTGCCGATAATCAATACACATACGCATAGAACCATCCTTGTTCTTCACAAATAAGACCGAAGCACCCCAAGGTGATACACTGGGCATGATGAAACCCTTATCAAGCAACTCTTGCAACTGCTCCTTCAACTCCTTCAACTCAGGAGGAGCCATACGGTAAGGAGGAATAGATATGGGCTGAGTGCCTGGCAACAAATCAATGCCGAAATCAATATCTCTGTCAGGCGGCATGCCCGGAAGATCAGCTGGAAACACATCTGGAAAGTCCCTCACTACTGGAATTGACTCAACTATAGGGGTATCAATACTGACATCTCTCACATAGGCCAAATACGCATCACACCCCTTCTCAACCATTCGCTGAGCCCTAAGAAATGAAATGACCCTGTGGGGAGTATACTCTAAGGTACCTCTCCACTCTAATCTCGGTAAACCTAGCATAGCCAGCGTCATGGTCTTAGCGTGACAATCAAGAATAGCATAGTGGGGTGACAACTAGTCCATGCCCAAGATAACATCAAAATCTACCATACTGAGTAATAACAAATTAGCTCTGGTCTCAAAACCACTAAGAGCAATCAAACACGAGCAATACACGCGGTCCACAATGAGAGAATTTCCCACGGGAGTAGATACATAAACGGGGGAACTCAAAGAATCCCGAGATATCCCCAAATGTGGAGCAAAATAAGAAGACACATATGAATATGTAGAGCCTGGGTCAAATAATACTGATGCATCCCTATGACAGACAGGGACGATACCTGTGATAACTGAAGCTGAAGCAACAGCCTCTGAATAGGCTGGAAGGGCATAGTACCTGGCCTGGCCTCCCCCTCTAGGGCGACCTTGACCTCCCCGACCTCCGCCTCGAGCTGGCTGAGGAGGTAGGGTGGCAGCTGGTGTTGGAAGAATGGCCGGAGGACCCGACGGAGCACGTGGAGGCTGATAAGTCTGTGAGGGTGCACCCCTACTGGCCCTGGGGCAATCTCTAACCAGGTGACGAGTGGTCACCACACTCAAAACAACCCCTTGGAGGATGCGGTAGCTGAGACTGACTCGGACCTGGCCTGCTGGACTAGCCGGTAATAGCACCTCGAGTAGGAGGCATACTGGATACTGGTGGTGCATAATAGGGCTCCTGAGGTCTAGGAGGAGCTAGAACACCGCTGGCTGCTGGAAGAGCTGAATGAACAGGGCGACTCACAAAACCCCTAACATAGCGTGCTGCTGACGCATGCACTCCTGAATAATGACCAGTCTCTTGAGACCTCTTGGCCTCTCTCTCCTCTCTGTCCCGGGCAAACATGCCCTCTACTCTCCTGGCAATGCTCACTGCCTGCTGATAAGTGATGTCCATCTCCAACTCCCTGGCCATACTGGTCTGAATACTGGGGTGGAGTCTCTCAATGAAGCGACGAACCCTCTCTCTGACTGTAGCAACCAGAGCCGGTGCATGGCGAGCTAACTCACTGAAACAGACTGCATACTCCGACACAGTCATAGCACCCTGACGCAACTGCTCAAACTCTGCGCGCCAAGCATCCCTGAGGCTCTGAGGAACATATTCACACAAGAACATCTCTGAAAACTGAGTCCAAATGAGTGAGGCTTCCTCGTCTGGACTACTCAGCTCATAGGCACGCCACCACTGATATGCCGCTCCCCTCAACTGGAAAGCGGTGAAAGAAACCCCACTCGTCTCCACAATGCCCATAGTGCGGAGAATACAATGACACTCCTCAAGAAAACCCAGAGCATCTTCAGAAGCTAGTCCACTGAAAATAGGTGGGTGGTACTTCTTGTACCTATCAAGTCTAAGTTGCTCTGCCTCAGAAGCAGCTACCCTGATCTCATGCTGAACCGGAGCCACTGGGGGCATATGAATATACTCTGGGGCCTGATCAACCTGGACCCTCTGCTCAGCAGTGCGTGCTGCGGGAGTCTGTGCCCCTCCCCCAGCCTGAGATGTAACGGGAGCTCTCGAAAATAGTCCAGCCTGAGCCAGAGTGCTGAACATGCTCAAGAACTGAGCTAAAGTCTCCTGGAGGGCTGGAGTAGCAAATGGGATCTTCGGAGCTGGCCCTCCAGCTGGAGCTGCTGGGGGCTCCTCTGACGTAGCTCTCGTAAGTGCTCAGGCTGCACCACGTGGTCGTCCTCTACCCCGACCCCGGCCTCTGGAGGCTCTGACAGGGGGCTCGGTTGCTTGATCGTCGGTCCTCCCGGTACGGGTCCTCACCATTTGTGAGAAAGAATAGAATAGAGTTTTAGAATTTTGGTGTCAATAACTCGCACGACAGGGAAATAAAAGGAATATGATTGTTCTTAACAATTATATAGCCTCCCGAAGATAAGTACGGACGTCTCCGCACTGATCCGCGAGACTCTAATAAACAGGCTTGTGACCAGTGACTCCTATGAACCTAGTGCTTTGATACCAACTTGTGATGACCCAAATTAGCCCTCCGCAAGTTGTCGTGATGGCACCTAGTCTTTACGACTAGGTAAGCCTAATATTACAAAAAGAATATTAAGAAAACACAGCTTTTTTAAAGATAAACAACATATACAAAATAATTTCCCAAGACCCGAAATTTCACTAAGTCATAAGCTGCTATAATCTATGTAGCTCTATACAAAAGTATGAAGATAATAAAGAAAGTCTCTAGGCGAGGGAGTAGAAGGGGACTTCGAAGATCTGCGGACGCAAGCAGAAGTACCTTGAAGTCTCCTAGAATCAGCAACACGCACTAACCCCGAGGCTGATAGCTCGCACCTGGATCTGCACACGAAAACATATGCAGGAAAGGGCATGAGTACACCACAATGGTACCCAGTAAGTGCCAAGCCTAACCTCGGTCGAGTAGTGACGAAGTCAGGTCAAGGCCCTACCGGAGTAAATATAATAAATTAAACAGTAAAAGATATAAGTAAAATTTACGGTAACACAGTTAAAGAAAATTTTTGAAAAATTAACAGTTAAGGGAGCCCTCGGCTCAGAATAAGGTAAACACAATGGAAAATCTCCCGGGATACCGTCCCGTAGTTCCAAATGGATATGCAGTACATGGGGATCTCCCGGAATACGTCCGTAGTCCTAAAGTAAATATGTAGTGTTGGGGGATCTCCCGAAATACGTCCGTAGTCCAAAGTAAATATGCAGTGCTGGGGGATCTCTCGGAATATGTCCGTAGTCCCAAAGTAAATATGCAGTACAGGGGGATCTCCCGGAATACGTCCGTAGTCCCAAAGTAAATATGCAGTACATGGGGATCTCCCGGAATACGTCCGTAGTCCCAATTTAAATATGCAAAGCAAGATGAAATGGCAGGTATGGCATCGAGTTATATAGTTTATATTGAACACAGATAAGGAAAGTAGGGACTTAACTAAGCATGGCGCACAAAATGTCAAATAGGAAATTAAAACACGCAAGCATCCTTCTCTAGTCTAAGTTTAACAATTAAACGTATTAGTGCAATTTAATAAGGAAAAACAGTTTATGATATAGAAAGAAAAAATGGGGTTTTCGCAATAATAGCCCATGTACGTACTCGTCACCTCACGTACACGGCGCCCACACATCAATTAATATCGAACATCTTAAGGGAAAAATCCCCAGCACAAGGTTAGGCAAGCCACTTACCTCGAACCGCTCAAATCAACGCGATATCACGTTCTTGCCACGAGTATCAATCTCCAAATTGCCCAAATCTATTCAAATTAATTTCATAATGTAAATATAACTACAAGTAACTAATTTAGCTAATTAATTCGAAGCTAAAGCGTGAAATTAGGAAAAACGCCCAAAACGTCTCCCCGGGCCCACATCTCGAAATCGGGTAAAAATTACAAATTATGAACACCCATTCACTCACGAGTTCACTCGAACAAAAATCATCTAAATCCGACGTCAAATTCCCATTCAAATCTCAGATTTTCAATTGGGGAACCTTTTCCCCCATTTCCAAACTTCTACCCTCAATTTCCTTAATTAGACGAGGAAGACAACAATAGATTAATGTATTATGATCAAAATAGAGTTAGAATTAGTTACCCAATAGTTCTCCTTCAAAATACCTTGAGAAATTGTCTCCCACCGAGCTCTAAATCGAATTTTGTGTTATGAAATTTCAAACCCTCGAAATCCTCTTTTCTGCCCAGCGATTTCCACACCTGCGAACATAGGACCGCACATGCAGACAATCCATCGCAGGTGCAAAGTCCACTTACTTGGGCTGGGTCCGCACTTGCGTGCATGAGTTCGCACCTGCGGATGCGCTTCTGCGCTCAATCGTCCGCTTCTGCGGAACCTTAGGTCCTTCTCACCTCCGCATCTGCGACTCCCCTTCCGCAGATGCGGCTACGCTCCTGCAGCTCACTCATTGCATCTGCGACCACTGAATCCCTAGCCTAAAAGCACACCTGCGATCCCAGCCTCGCTTCTACGAGGCCGCACTTGCGGACTCCCCACCGCAGATGCGAAAACACCAGAACCAGCAACTCCAAAAATCCCTCTAAGTCCAAGTTCATTCCGTTAAGCATCCGAAACACACCCGAGGCCCCCGGGACCTCAACCAAACATGCCAACCAATCCTAAAACACCATACGAACTTAGTCGAGCCTTCAAACCACGTCGAACAACACCAAAATCATAAATTAAGCACGGATTCACGCCTAAGAATTTAAAATTTTCCAAATTCTACAAACGACGCTGAACCACATCAAATCTAGTCCGTATGACCTCAAATTTTACACAGGTCACAAATGACACTACGAACCTACAACCACTTTCGGAATTCCATTTCGAGCTCGATATCAAAATTTCCACTATCGACCGAAATCGCCGAAAAACTAACTTCCGTCAATTCAAGCCTAAATCTACTACAGACCTCCAAAACACATTCCGGACACGCTCCTAACCCCAAAATCACTTAACGGAGCTAACGGATTTGACAAAATTCCATTCCGGATCCGTCTTCACACAGTTCCGACTACGGTCCAAATTCCAAGGCTTAAACTCACAACTAGGGACTAAGTGTCCCAAAACTCTCTGAATTCCATAACCAGTCACTCCGGCAAGTCCCAAAAGCAGAAACAAATATGGGGAAAGCAGATATTAGGGGATCGGGGCCTTAATTCTCAAAACAACCGGCCGGGTCATTATAATTACCTTATCCAAAATGATAAAATTCCTAAAATTCACCCCAGGCCCACGTGCTCGGATTCTGGAAATTTTTGGATGAAAACGTTACCCATAATCTCAGGAACTTGAATGTATAATTTCTACCCAATTCCATAACTATTTTCGTGGTTAAAATCCCATTTTTATAAAAATCTAGGTTTTTCATCTAAATCTTTGATTTCTAAGATTTACTAGTTATAATCTACCTATAATCTATGTATTTAACTCAAGGTGTGTAGAATTAACTTACCTCCAAGTTGTTAGTTGAGCTCCTATCTCAAAAGCTCTGAAATCGCTCGAAAATGGAGGAAAAATGGGCTCAAAATGTCTGAGCCCCGATTTTTTAACCATTCCGCCAAGCAGTGGTTTCGCACCTGCGGAAGGGGTACCGCACCTGCGGAAAAGCCTCGCAGGTGCGAGTTTTTCCTCATTTGCCAAGCCTCGCATCTGCAAAAAATGCCCGCACCTGCGATGGCAGACCTCCCCTTCTCTTTCGCTTTTGCGCATAAACCTCGTCCGGTTGATCCGAGCCTTGTCCGGTTAATACTCGGGGCCCTCGGAGCCCCGCCCGAACATACCAACAGGTTTGAAATCATAAAACGGACTCGCTCGAACTCACGGAACGTGTAAAACAACATCAAATCTAAGAATCATACCCCAAACCAAATTGATTCAAACTTAAAATTTTCAAGTTCTTTAATTTACTTCCAATGCGCCGAAATATACTTAAACTACTCGGAATGACACAAAATTTTGCGTGCAAGTCTTAAATCACTATACGAAACTATTCCCAAACTCGAAATTCCAAACGGACTTCAATTACTCAAAATCCTACTCCAAACCAAATTTAAAGAATTTTAAACCTTCAAAAAGTTGGTTTTTATTTTTTTTACTCTTAAGCGTCAAAACGCTCCCGGGTTATCCAAAACCCGATTCGGACATACGCCCAAGTCCAAAATCATCATACGAACTTATTGGAACCGTCAAATCCCGATTTTGGGGTCATTTTCTCAAAATATTGACCGAAGTCAAACTTGGTCTTGTAAGGTTAACTTAAGGAACCAAGCGTTTCGATTTCAACCTAAACACATCCAAATCTCAAACCAACCATCCCCACAAGTCATAAATCATTAAAAACACATTCGGGGAGTTTTATATAGGGGAACGGGGTTCTAAAAGTCAAAATGACTGGTTGGGTTGTTATAATATAGAAACCTTCTACTTAACTTATTTCAAGGAAACCATTTCAACACGTGACTGAATTCCTATATCCGTAGAAAATACTGGCCTCAGGTAGTGGTCTAAACCACCATAACTCTTCTGGGATCCCTCTACACATAATATGTCATAATACTTGAATTCCTCCAAATAAAATCAATTACGGCGGCCGTCAATCCTCGCACTTACCGTCACAAATCACATGCATAATTCAATGCGCTGAAGGAACTAATCATTGCCACCATCGTGCCGATTCAACCATTGTTAGCCGACCCATCTTTTCTCAATTTATTTTCAACTTGCCTTATAAATAATAATAGCTCCATTCATTACATCATGAACTCAAATCCGTACTCATCCCGAGTGATCTTATTTCACAAGACCACGCTGTTTCAAAATCCACTAATCATCTCATATACCTCCTTGTGCGCACTTTCACATCTTCAATTGGTACACCCATTCTGATACTTCTTTTATGAATCCGAAGTTATTTTCTTCTATTTCTCTATTGCTACACCATAACCTGAAGATAATACAGAGTACTCCAAGCCCCGTTTCATAATCTGCTGCAAAAGCTCGATACTCAACCATACTACAAACTCGAGATCCTTAGACACCACACTTTAATTTTTGTTTTTTGAATCCACTAGGACCGTTATTGAGAGTCACTTGCTCTGACTTGTTCCCAAACATGATCAATTCCAAGGCCTTGCTAGCACATGGACACTTTATCAAGGAAACATCCAATTATTTCACTTTTCTGTGCATTACATCTACACATGCTGACATATTCCAACGTCGCTGTACTGGGTGCAATTACTAAAAAATTAGTAGATCATCCTGAGTTCGAGCTCATTCACCAGCTGCACCAGTCCGTTCATCCTCATGGACGTCAACTAGAGGTGCGGCAATACATTACAATCCAAAGTCATGTTGTGTCATTCTTCATATCAAGCAACTCCCTCCTGTTGTATCCAATCTTCCTCAATATAGCAACTAATATTACAACTTAAGTCCTTAGACCTAGTCACTGTCCATTTTACATCCCAAATCACTCCAAACTTTCCTCAAGCCGTGTAGTTATCCTACCACGTAACCCATATGCTACTTTGCCACTCTCCCACTTTGGTCAACCATCTCCTCTAAGCAACTACTCTGCTTCTGTTTTCTTACACTTGGCCTTTTCGGAACCTAACCACCGCAAGGCACCTTCCACATGTCCTTCCTCATACTTCGCTGCCCAGTAGTTGCCTTAACTCAAAATTCATCTCTGTAGCACTTGAACCAATAGCTCGTTACCCGCCTTAAACCTTTCTGACGATCATCCTTCTCGAGACATTAATACTAGAAACGCTGCTTCGATCCTGAATCACTGCATACCGCGATCTCTAATGACTGCTTCCCCTATACCAATTCCTAACACCCCGTCGTGAAGGCGAGTTGAAGAAAACTATAACACCGAAAAACCTTGGCATATTTAACAAGGCGATGACACCACATCAAAATTGAGAACTCTACCACGCTCGAAAAGATCAGGCTTCGTTACTCTATCAACCCCAAACCTGAACATACATATCCCGATTGCCTTTTTCTCTGCTGGAAATAAAACATGGAACCTCTGAATCATGTACTGAGAAAAACCTTCTTTCAAGTCGTTTACTGCCCTGACACATAGACGGGAATTTTATCATTTCATAAACACTGTGCGATAACAACGCACGAATTGTCATAACAATCAATGCCAAATCTCAAAACCTTAGGTAGTACTGATACTTAATTTGAAATGACATAGCGACCTTTCGCAAGGCGACGACAATAGCCTAATTAATTACACAGGGAGAAGCATCTTGCACTACATGTGTAGTACCATTAAAAATTTCCTCGATCCTCAATGTATAACAAGCGCTTCACGTCGCATAAGATTGAATAGGAAGGAAATGTAGGCATAAGCGTCAAAGGAATCGAATCACATGATGAGGAATCAAAAAGGAAAATATTCCTAACAGCCCTGTAGCCTCTCGAAGATAAGCACAGACGTCTTCGTACCGATCCGCAAGACTCTACTAGACTTGCTCATGACTCGTGAGACCTACGTGAACGTAGTGCTCTGATACCATGTTGTCATGCCCCAAAATCCAAAAAGGCCGTGATGGCGCCGGACACCACTGTCAGGCAAGCCAACCATAATTCGAATAACTTAATTACCTATTTTAGTATTTTTTTTTATTTTGAAAAACATTTCTTCAATGATATAGTAAATACAAAACTCATAGAGTAAATGATAAATATTTTTAGCAACTAAATTTCTAAACATTTCACAACCATTCCCAAAACCCGGTGTCACAAGTGTATGAGCATTTACTAGGGAATTAAAACTAAAATACAGCATCTGTCTAGAATACAAATTAGACAGGAAAAATATAATAACCCTGAAGGAGACTCTGTTGGCTGCGGATCGTAATACAGAATGCAGCTCATATATGTCCCCACAATTATTAACCACACCTCTGTGCCCACAAGGCCGCTATACATATATGTACCTGCACAATAAAATGTGCAGCAAGTGCAGTATGAGTACGAAAACAACGTGTACCCAGTAAGTATCAAGCCTAATCTCGAAGAGTTAGAGACGAGATGACCGACTTTGACACTCACTATGGGTCAATAATATTAAATAATCATGAAATGGAAATATCTATATCAACGCGATTCACAAAGTTAACAGTAATTTTCAATATATTAATTAAATTCCTTCGATTCCAATAAATTTCCAAATTTATCAATTGGTCTCATTTACAGGAATAACAATAATTCTTAACAAGAAGGAATAATAATTCAATAAATTCCAAAGATTTCCAATTTATCAATTAGTCTCATTTACAAGAATAACAATAATTCTTAACAAGCAAGAATAATAATTCAATAAATTCCAAAGATTTCCAATTTATCAATTAGTTCACAAGCTACAATAAACTATTAAGGTATCATGTGATTATTATTATTAAGCACGATTTCTGCCGAGGACGTACGGCCCAATCCAGAGTGTCGTGTACACTGCCGATGGACTTGCAGTACAATCTATAGATGCATCTATCCTACCGAGGCGTTCGACCCGCTCCACAAAAAAGGAGGACATTTTCTTATGTACCTCCGGAAGGAGAGTATATTTATTATAGGATAAATTCGGGAGGAAGAACAATTTCTTTTGACAATTAATTAATTTAAATAGAAAATCAAGTATATGAGATTTCCATCCTTTAATATATTTATCTAACAATTCACAATATATTCATATATACATATCAATTAATAATAATTAAATAAAGAATACAATTTACACAAGTAATTCATGCTTTGAGTTCTAAACTACCCGGACTTTAGCATTAATAGTAGCTACGCACGGACTCTCGTCACCTCGTGCGTACGTAGCCCCCGCAATTAGCAACAATTATTTAATTCAATCCCTACGGGGTAATTTCTCCCTCACAAGATTAGACAGGAGACTTACCTCGTCTCAAAGTCCACTTTCCGATTACCACGTTGCATTGAATTCTCGATTCGACGCCAAAAATCCTAAACTATCCAAATATTATACAAAATAATTAATATATGCTAAATGATTCAAAATTTATCTATTAAATAAATTACCTTATCCAAAATGGTAAAATTCCTAAAATTCACTCCGGGCCCACGTGCTCGGATTTTGGAAATATTTGGATGAAAACGTTACCCATAATCTCAAGAACTTGAATATATAATTTCTACCCAATTCCATAACTATTTTCGTGGTTAAAATTCCATTTTTATAAAAATCTCTATTTTTCATCTAAATCTTTGATTTCTAAGATTTACTAGTTATAATCTATCTATAATCTATGTATTTAACTCAAGGTGTGTAGAATTAACTTACCTCCAAGTTGTTAGTTGAACTCCCATCTCAAAAGCTCTGAAATCGCTCGAAAATGGAGGAAAAATGGGCTCAAAATGTCTAAGCCCCGATTTTTTTAACCATTCTGCCAAGCAGTGGTTTCGCACATGCGGAAGGGGTACCGCACCTATGGCTTTCACACCTGCGAAAAAGCCTCGCAGGTGCGAGTTTTCCCTCGCATGCCAAGCCTCACATCTGCGAAAAATGTTCGCACCTGCGCGTTCGCAGGTGCGCCCGAGATTTCGTACCTGCGATGGCAGACCTCCCCTTCTCTTTCGCTTCTGCGCATAAACCTCACATCTACGAGAGTCGCACATGCGGCTGTCCAAGCGCAGGTGCGAACGTACCAAAAGCAGAAGGCTTCAGCTCTTCTTCAAAATTCCAAAATTAATCCGAGCCTCGTCCGGTTAACACTCGGGGCCCCCGGGGACCCGCCCGAACATACCAACAGGTTTGAAATCATAAAACGGGCTCGCTCGAACTCACGGAATGTGTTAAACAACATCAAATCTAAGAATCATACCCCAAACCAAATTGATTCAAACTTAAAATTTTCAAGTTCTTTAATTTACTTCCAATGCGCTGAAATATACTTAAACTACTCGGAATGACACGAAATTTTGCGTGCAAGTCTTAAATCACTATACGGAACTATTCCCAAACTCGGAATTCCAAACGGACTTCAATTACTCAAAAACCTACTCCAAACCAAATTTAAAGAATTTTAAACCTTCAAATAGTTAATTTTTACTATTAAGCGTCAAAACGCTCCCGGGTTATCCAAAACCCGATTTGAACCTACGCCCAAGTCCGAAATCATCATACGAACCTATTGGAATCGTCAAATCCCGATTCCGAGGTCGTTTTCTCAAAATGTTGACCGAAGTCAAACTTGGCATTTTAAGGTTAACTTAAGGAATAAAGTGTTCCGATTTCAACCCAAACATATCCAAATCACGAAACAACCATCCCCGCAAGTCATAAATCATTAAAAACACATTTGGGGAGTTTTATTTAAGGGAACGGGGTTCTAAAAGTCAAAACGACGGGTTGGGTCGTTACACCCTGCAAGTCATAAATTAATAAAAGCATGTTCGGAGAGTTTTATTTTAGGGAACAGGTTTATAAAAGTTAAAATGACCGGTTGGTTCATTATATTCTCCACCTCTTAAACAAACGTTCATCCTAGAACGGGTTTAGAATAATACCCAGAGTGCTAAATAAGTGTGGATATTTGCTCCGCATGTCCTCCTCGGCCTCCCAAGTCACTTCCTCGACTGGTTGGCCCCTCCACTGGATCTTTACTGCAGAAATCCTCTTGGACCTCAACTGGCGAACTTGTTTATCAACAATGGCAAATGGCTCTTCTTCATAACCCAAACTCTTATCTCGCTGAACTGTGCTGAAGTTCAACACATATGATAGGTCAGCATGATACTTACGGAGCATAGATACATGGAAAATCGGATGAACTCCCGATAGACTGGGAGGCAATGCAAGCTCATAAGCAACCTCCCCAACTTGTCTCAACACCTCAAATGGGACTATAAACCTTGGGCTCAACTTGCCCTTCTTCCCGAATCTCATAATTCCCTTTATCGGCGAAATCACGCACTTTCTGATCCGCATAACTCTTCTGTCTGGACTGTGCTGTATGAAGTCGCTCCTGAATCAACTTTACCTTTTCCAAGGCATCCCTTACCAAATCAGTACCATATAACTTAGCCTCACCGGGCTCAAACCATCCGATAGGTGAACGGTATCGACGGCCATATAAAGCCTCAAATGGAGCCATCTCGATACTGGATTGGTAACTGTTATTATAAGCAAACTCGGCCAAAGGCAGGAAATGATCCACTGACCTCCAAAATCAATCACACATACCCTGAGCATATCCTTTCAAAATCTGAACTGTCCGCTCTGACTGCCCATCGGTCTGTGGATGAAAGGCTGTGCTGAGCTCTACACGGGTCCCTAATTCACTCTGTACTGCTCTCCAGAAATGTGAAGTAAACTGAGGGCCTCTATCTGATATGATGGAAATTGGCACATCGTGCAACCGAACTATCTCCTGAATATAAATATGGGAAAACATCTCTGAAGTATACGTAGTCACAACAGGAATAAAATTTGCCGACTTGGTCAACCTGTCAACAATCACCCAAACTGCATCAAACTTCCTCAAGGTCTGCGGCAACCCAACTACAAAGTCCATAGTAATTTGTTCCCATTTCCACTATGGTATGGTCATCTGCTGAAGTAGGCCACCTGGCCTCTGGTGCTCATATTTAACTTGCTGGCAATTTAGACACCTAGCTACATACTCAACTATGTCCCTTTTCATTCGTCGCCACCAATAATGCTGCCTCAAGTCACGATACATCTTTGTAGCACCTTGATGAATAAAGTACCGAGAACTGTGTGCCTCCTCCAGGATCTTTTTCCTCAGTTCATCCACATTAGGAACACACAGACGATCCTGGAGTTGCAAAACACCATCCACACCAATAGTAACTTCCTTGGCACCACCTCGTAGTACCGTTTCTCGAAGAACCATTAAGTATGGGTCATCATACTGGCAAGCCTTGATCTGCTCAAATAGTGAAGACCGAGCTACGACACATGCAAGAACTCGGCTGGGCTCTGAAATATCTAGCCGCACAAGTTTGTTGGCCAAGGATTGGATATCCAAAGCTAATGGCCTCTCTTCTGCTGAAATGAAAGCCAAACTACCCATACTTTCCGCCTTTCTACTCAAGGCATCTGCAACTACATTTGCATTACCTGGATGATATAGGATAGTAATATCATAATCTTTTAGTATCTCCAGCCATCTACGCTGCCTCAAATTTAGGTCCCTCTGCTTGAACAAATACTGCAAACTGTGATGATCTGTATAAACTTCACAGGATACCACATAAAGATAATGCCTCCAAATCTTAAGGGCGTGAACAATCGCAACTAACTCCAAATCATATACCAGATAATTCTGCTCGTGGGGCTTCAACTGACGTGAAGCATAAGCAATAACTCGCCCTCCCTGCATTAATATACAACCCAAACCAACGCGTGAAGCGTCGCAATACACTGTATACATCCCAGAACCAGAAGGTAACACTAACACTGGTGCTGTAGTCAATGCTGTCTTGAGCTTCTGAAAGCTTTACTTACAATCATCGGACCATCAGAACTGAACACCCTTCTGGGTTAATTTGGTCAAAGGTGCTGCAATAGATGAAAAACCTTCCACAAAACCGATGATAATAACCTGCTTAACCCAGAAAACTCCTGATCTCAATCGTCAAAGTGGGACGATGCCAATTCTGAACTGCCTCAATCTTTTTGGGATCAACTTTAATACCATCACCCGATACAATATGTCCCAAAAATGCTACAGACTCAAGCCAGAACTTAAATTTAGAGAACTTAGTATATAACTTTTGTTCCCGCAATGTCTGAATCACTACTCTCATATGTTGCTCGTGCTCCTCCTTACTGTGCGAGTAGATCAAAATGTCATCAATGAAGACAATGACAAATGAATCAATATATGGACTGAATACCCTGTTCATCAAATCCATAAACGTTGCCGGGGAATTATTTAAACTGAAAGACATTGCCAGAAACTCATAATGACCATATCTAGTACGGAAAGCAGTTTTCGGAACATCCGAATCTCGAATCTTCAACTGATGATACCCCAACCTCAAGTCGATCTTAGAGAACACCCTAACACCCTGCAACTGGTCAAATAGATCATCAATATGCGGCAACGGGTACTTGTTCTTAATAGTAACTTTATTCAATTGGCGATAATCAATACACATTTGCATTGTGCCATCTTTCTTCTTCACAAATAATACCGATGCACCCCAAGGCGATACACTCGGTCTGACGAACCCTTTGGCTAGTAACTCTTCAAGCTGTTCTTTCAACTCTTTAAATTCTTTCGGAGCCATGTGATATAGTGGAATAGATATAGACTGAGTATCTGGAGCCAAGTCAATACAAAAATCAATATCACGATCAGGTGGCATACTTGGAAGATCTAAAGGAAATACATCGGAGAAATCCTGAACTACTGGCACTGAATCAATAGCCGGAGTCTCTGCAGTAGTATCCCGAACATAGGCTAGATAAGCCAAACAACCATTCTCAACCATGTGTTGAGCCTTTATAAAATAAATAACCCGATTAAATAAACTAACCGTCGAACCCTTCCACTCCAGCCTAGGCAAAGATGGAATAGCCAAGGTAACAGTTTTGGCATGAAAATCTAGAATAACATGATATGGAGATAACCAGTCCATACCCAAAATAATTTCAAAATCGAACATCTCGAGCAATAAAAGATCTGCTCTAGTTTCATAACCACAGAATGTAATAATACAAGACCGGTAGATCCGGTTCACAATAATAGAATCGCCTACAGGAGTGGACTAATAAACAGGAGTACACAAGGATTCACGGAAAACACCCAGGAATGGAGAAAATAGAGATGACATATATGAATACGTGGATCCTAGATCCAATAATACTGAGGCATCTTTGCCACAAACAGAAATAATACCTGTAATCACAACATCTGAGGCCTCTGCATCTGGTCTAGACGGAAAAGCATAGAACCGAGCTGGAGCGTCAACTGGCTGGCCTCCGCCTGGCTGACCTCCACCTCTAGGACGACCCCTATCCACCTGTCCTCCACCTCTTGGTGGTCGGACTACTGGTGGAGCAACTGGTCCAGTAAGCATAGGCTATTGACCCTGCTGTACTGGTCTACTCCGAAGCCTGGGGCAAAATCTCCGCATGTGATTGGGATCCCTGCACTCGTAACAACTCTTCGGTGCGATGGGCTGCTGACTAAGTGTCTATCCCTAGGGAACTGAATACCCACTGGGAGGACCCTGAATAGCTGGTGGGCGGTAGGAACTCTCTGGTATAGCACTGAGATAAGGTCACAGTGGAGCACCTCGAGGAGGTGGTGGTGTTGGAAATGGGGGTCTGCTGGACTGCCCCCTCACGAACTGACCTTTGCCCCCAGACGAAGCACCTCTGAACTCTCCAAAGTACCTGAACCACTTATCTCTCATAATCTGCTTTCGGTTCCGCTGACGCACACCCTCAATCCTCCGGGCTATCTCTATAACTTGCTCATAAGAAGTACCCACCTCAACCTCTAGAGCCATAATGGCCTGAATACCAGTATGTAAACCGGCTACAAACCTCCGCACTCTCTCCGCCTCAGTAGGGAGTGTCATAAGTTCATGGCGAGATAATTCAAAAAACCTCGCCTCATAATCAGTCACTGACATCTGACTCTGCTGGAGCTGCTTAAACTGAAATCGCAACTCTTCCCTCTGGGAGGGTGGAATATACCTGTCCAGGAAGATACAGGTGAACCTGTCCCAAGTCATGGGAGGAGAATCTGCTGGTCTGTCAAGAACATAAGACTGCCACCATCTACGGGCTCTTCCCTCTAGTTGAAAAGTAGCAAAGTCAATCCCATGAGATTCTAATATCCTCATGTTGTGCAGTCTGTCCCTGCAACGATCAATGAAGTCCTGTGGATCCTCATGTCGCTCACCTCCGAAGATAAGGGGATGTAGTCTAGTCCATCGGTCCAATAATTTCTGAGGATCGGCGGCTACAACTGGCCTGGGCTCAGGTATAGCTGCTGCCACTGGCTGGGCTCCACCCACGGGTAGTGCACCCTGGGTTTGATATACAGTAGCTGCCTGTCCATGAGCCTGCGCGGTAGGGGTCTATGGTCCCCTGCCCGCCTGAGATGTGGTTGGGTCTGCCGGAAATAAACCGGCCTGAGTCATATTGTCTATGAACCGCAACATACGACCCATGACATCCTGAAATCCCGATGCAGATATGAAATCCACTGGAGCTGGCTCTGCCACAGGCACCTCATCCTGTTCCTCAACAATGGGGTTCTCTGTTGGACCCACTGACGGCATAACTGGAACAGTCCTGGGACGTCCTCACCCTCTACCACGGGCTGGAGCCCTCCCTCGGCCTCAGCCTCAGCCTCTAGCAAGTGGGGGAGTAGCTCTTCCCTGGCCTGGAACCTCATTCGAGCGCGTTCTCACCATCTGAGAGAGAATAAGAGAAGGATATTTAGAACTACATCAATTGCATGATGGAATATGAATAAAGGTAATTTCCTAACACCCTATAGCCTCTCGAAGATAAGTACAGATGTCTCCATACCGATCCGCAAGACTCTATTAGGCCTGCTCATAACTTCTGAGACCTACGTGAACCTAGTGCTCTGATAACATGTTGTCACGACCCAATTTCACCTATAGGTCGTGATGGCGCCCAACACTACAACTAGGCAAGCCAAGTTAATAAATTAAGCATAAAGTGACAAAATTTAAAACCAAGAAAAATAATAAAACCCAAATTCTACCAATGTGCGTGCCAAGACCTGGTGTCACAAGTGTATGAGCATCTAGTAGATTATACAAAACCACTAATACTGTCTGAAATAAAAATAGACAGAATGAAAAAAAATACAAGGAGAGACACTAGTAGCTGCAGAATGGCTCAGAAAGGCAGCTCACCACTATGCCTCTGGATGACGTGGGTATGTGATGATAGGTCCTCCACTAGTACCTGTCTCAGATCCTGCACAAAAAGTGTAGCAAGTGTAGTATGAGTACGTAAACAACGTGTACCCAGTAAGTATCAAGCCTAATCTCGAAGTGGTAGAGACGAGATGGCCGACTTTGACACTCACTATGGGTCAATAATAATAATTAAAATACAATTAGGATATTTAAATCAACATGATTTACAGAATTTAAAATAATTTATTTAATCAGCGGAAATAATCAAATTCCTTCAAATGCAATAATTCTCAATATATTAATTAAATTCCTTCAATTCAAATAATTTCCAATTTATCAATTAAATATCATTTACAGGAATAACAATTAATTCTTTAACAAGCAAGAATAGTAATTCATTAAATTCCAAGGATTGTTTCTAATTTATCAATTAGCTTCGCAAGCTGAAATAAGCTATTAAAGTATCATGTAGTTATTATTATTAAGCACGATTTCTGCCGAGGACGTACGGCCCGATCCAGAGTGTTGTGTACACTGCCGAGGGACGTGCGGCGCGATCCATAGATGCATCTATCCTGCCGAGGTGTTCGGCCCGCTCCACAAGAAAGGAAGACATTTTTTTATGTACCTCCGGGAGGAGAGTATATTTATTATAAGATAAATTCGGGAGGAAGAACAATTTCTTTTAACAATTAATTAATTTAAACAGAAAATCAAGCATATGAGATTTTCATCCTTTAATATCTTTATCTAACAATTCACAATATATTCATATATATATATCCATATTAATTAAATAAAGAATATAATTTACACAAGTAATTCATGCTTTGAGTCCTAAACTACCCGGGATTTAGCATTAATAGTAGCTACGTACGGACTCTCATCACCTCGTGCGTACGTAGCCCCCACAATTAGCAACAATTATTTAATTGTATTCACCTATGGGGTAATTTCCCCCTCACAAGATTAGACAAGAGACTTACCTCATCTTGCTCTAATTTAATCCACTAGAAGGCCTTTTCCACGATTATCCAACTCTGTTTGGCTCGAATCTAGCCAAAATAATTCGATACAATCACTAAAAATTATAGGAATCAATTCTATAAGAAAATACTACATTTTATTAATTTCAAAATAAATTAAAAATTCAATCGTGGGACCCACATCTCGGAATCCAGCGAAAGTTATGAAATATGAACACCCACTCAACCACGAGTCTACCCATACCAAAATCACTAAATTCCGATAACAATTCGGCCCTCAAATCCTCAAATCTATCCAAGAGGGTTTTCCAACTTTTCCAACTCAATTCACCAATTAAATGATAAAAATAGTGATGGATTCGGGTAATTTAACTAATATTGAGTTAAGAACACTTACCCTGTTGTTTTCTCTGAAAATCTCCCAAAAATCGCCTAAATCCGAGCTCCAAATCGTTAAAAATGGAAAAATGGGGCGAAGTCCCATTTTCAGAACTTAAACTCTCTGCCCAATGATTTCTTCTACACGATCGTGAACTTCCTCACGCGATCGCGTAGCACAAATTTTACTGCCCAAACATTAACCCTACGCGATCGCGAAGCACAGTCTCCGCAAGCCTACACATCGCGAGCCTCCTCACGCGATCACGAAACATTAAGCACGTGGTCAGCTTCAGCTTCATTTACTCTTCGCGAACGCAGCCTTAGCTACGCGTTCGCATAGCACAATTGAATCCAACCTACGCGATCGCGGACTTGCCCACGCGACCGCATAGAACAAATTCTCAGCTGCCAAATTAAGCCTACGCGATCGCAACCCCATTCACGCGATCGCATAGAACAAATCCACCTCTGCCTAACTTACTCTACGCGATCGCAGACCAACTTACGCGATCGCATATAAGGAAATCAGAAGAAAAATACCAGCAGTTATCAACAGTGTTCCAAAGGCCAAAAGTGATTCGTTAGTCGTCCGAAACTCATCCGAGCCCCTCGGAACCTCGACCAATTATACCAACATGTCCCAAAACATCATACGAACTTAGTCAAACCCTCAAATCACACCAAACAACCCTAAAACCACGAATCATCCCCCAATTCAAGCTTAATGAAACTTAAGATTTCCAACTTCTACATTAGGTACCGAAACCTGTCAAATCAAGTCCGATTGACCTCAAATTTTGTACACAAGTCATAAATGACATAACGGAGCTATGAAAATTTTCAGAACTAGATTTCGACTTCGATATCAAAAAGTCAACTCCCCGGTCAACCTTCCAAACTTAAATTCCTATTTTAGCCAATTCAAGCCTAATTTAACTACGGACTTCTAAATAAAATTCTGAACACGCTCCTAAGTCCAAAATCACCATACGGAGCTGTTGGAATTGTCAAAATTCTATTCCGGGGTCGTTTTCTCAAAATGTTGACCGAAGTCAAACGTAGCACTTTAAGGCCAACTTAAGGAACCAAGTGTTCCGGTTTCAACCCAAACACTTCCAAATCTCGAACCAACCATCCCCGCAAGTCATAAATCATTAAAAGCACATACGAAAAGTTTTACTTTAGGGAACGGGGTTCTAAAAGTTAAAATGACCGGTTGGGTCATTACACTCTAGATCATTACACTCCAGAACTCAAATATATAATTTCTACCCAATTCCATAACTATTTTCGTTGTTAAAATCTCACTTTTATTAAAATCTAGGTTTTTAATCTAAATCTTTGATTTCTAATATTTACTAGTTATAATATACTTATAATCTATATATTTAACTCAAGGGGTGTAGAATTAACTTACCTCCAAGTTGTTAGTTGAAATCTCCTCTTAAAAAGCTCCAAAATCACCCAAGTATGGAAGAAAATGGGCAAAAATAGTGAATTCCCGTTCCTTTAAGCTTTCTGCCAAACAGGTCTTTCGCACATGCGGAGGTTGGAATGCACCTGCGGCTCCGCACCTGCGCAAAAATTCTCGCAGGTGCGAGTTCCACTTGCCTGGCCAATTCTCGCATTTGCGCACACAGCTTCGCACCTGCGAGTTCGCAGGTGCGCAAATCATCCGCATCTGCGGTCGATTGCCCCCTTCCCTTTTCCGCTTCTACGCGCAAAAACTCGCATCTACGAGGTTCGCTTCTACGAGCTACTGCCGCACCTGGGAGTGTCGCACCTGCGGCTGGCCAAGCGCAGGTGCGATTCTGAAAGTAGCTGGGAGCTTCAGTTTTGGTTCCCAACTTCCAACTTGGTCCGAGCCTCGTCCGGTTGACACTCGGGGCCCCCGGGACCCCGTCCGAACATACCAACAAGTTCGAAATCATAAAACGGACTCGCTCGAACTCACGAAATGTGTAAAACAACATCAAATCTATGAATCACACCTCAAACCAAATTGATTCAAACTTAAGATTTTCAAGTTCTTCAATTTACTTCCAATGCGCCGAAATATACTTAAACTACTCGAAATGACACGAAATTTTGCGTGCAAGTCTTAAATCACTATACAGAACTATTCCCAAACTCGGAATTCTAAACGGACTTCAATTACTCAAAAACCTACCCCAAACCAAATTTAAAGAATTTTAAACCTTCAAATAGTTGATTTTTACTATTAAGCATCAAAATGCTCTCGGGTTATCCAAAACCCGATTCGGACATACGCCTAAGTCTAAAATTATCATACGAACCGATTGGAATCGTCAAATCCCGATTCCAGGGTCATTTTCTCAAAATGTTGACCGAAGTCAAACTTGGCCTTTTAAGGCTAACTTAAGGAACCAAGTGTTCCGATTTCAACCCAAACGCTTCCAAATCCCGAACCAACCATCCCCGCAAGTCATAAATTAATAAAAGCATGTTTAGGGAGTTTTATTTTAGGGAACTGATTTCTAATAGTTAAAATGACCGGTTGGGTCATTACACTTGCGGATCGGTACAGATACGTCTGTACTTATCTTCGAGAGGCTACAGAGCTAGTAGGAAAAAAAATCACTTCTTTCATTCCTCATCGTGCGGCATTTATTCAGCTTGAAGCATATATCTTATGTTCTGTTGCATCCACTCGTATATGAAATTACGCATTCGGTATCAACTATGCACCAACGGTTCGTGATACTACTGAGGGGTTATAAGGGAGCCAGGGTTGCTCAACCTTATTACAACGTGTCGTCCAGATCGAGGATGCAGAAGTATTGAGAGATAATTCAGTTGTGCACATTGGGGTGCAACAGGTTCTGACATCTGGTTGATAAGTATGATATTAAAAAGGTTTAATTAATTGCTTAATCATCACAATTGTGGTAGGGTCACGAGGTGGATGTAGATCTAAAATACTTGGTGGTATTAGAGACTATGTAGTTCGTATGGGATTTCTATTTAGTGAATGGTACATACGCAACCAAGGCACTGGAGGAAGCGAGTTTAACTGTCACGAGGATGGCATGCGCCAAATAAATGGCTTGAGGTGTCTTATGACCGGTGTCCTACGAGCGATGAAGGTTAGTATTGTGGATCATCAGAATGTGTCCTATGACTTCGCGCCAAGTGAGGGAGTCCACTATCAATGATCAGATTTCGGGGTCATGTGTTATATGCGTTTTGTCCTGAGATGTATATATATGGTATTGAAAGGTTCTCCAAAACTTGTATATGATTAAGAGCTGAGATTTGTATGGGATGATGCTATGACTTGCGGTATTCCCGCGTCGTTAATAATTCTAAATTTTAGTATCAACGGGGTCATGGAAACAATTTTAGAATACTCGGGGTGTTGCAGTAAGTTCTTTTAATGCACCACCGGCACATGGTTCCTATAATGGTTATTTCAGTTATCCGGCATAGACTCAGTGTGAGCAGCCGAACCCGTAGAGGGGTTGTTATGAGTGTGGTGATACTAGACACATCAAGAGAAATTGTCTCAGACTTGGGAGGGGTGGATTTCATCAGAACACTCCAACTACAAGATTTATTCTAGTTAATACTTCGCGTGCACAGTTAGTTAGAGGTGGAGGACAGGCGGGTAGAGGGCGCCTAAGAGGTGGAGACCCGATCCGTTGATAAAATCGCTATGATTTGGCTGAGGCCGATACACCAGATGGTGTCGTTACAGGTACGATCCCGATTTGTTATAAAAGGATATTTTCCTTTTATTTGATTCGGTTCTGAATATTGAGGTGAGTCCTCCTATTATGCTCCGCTTATGGGTGAGCTTCGTAATTTTTGTGACCCACTTATATGTTTATCCTTGTTGGGAGATTTGAAGATGTGAGCCTGTGTCTGTCATTTTATTTTTGTACACCATTGATGGCTATAAGTCCTAAAGTAATTTTTATTATTCATTACAGTGGGTTTGATGTGTTTCGGAATAATTGATTCCAATTTTTATGAATTATATGCCCTACCGGTATGAGGGTTCATTATGTGTTGTGAAAACTATTTATGAAATATATTGAAAAGAAGAAAGAAAGGAAATTGAAATTTCAGTTGGCACAATGTGCAAAATACATGTGATTCGGAGTTGAGGACGAGATCCTCGCATTTTTATATGATGTGAAATATTTAAATCGGGCTACAAGCCACGGTGGAAGTTATATAAGGACGAGTCCTTATGATAAAATATTTATGAGTTTAAAATTGCCCCTATGTGAAATTTAATTTGTACAATAATATTAATAGGGAGTCATGCCTGTTAGGCCTATTTGATAATTTTTGTATATTTTTTGTGCATATTCAGCCCTTTTTGTGCTGTAAATATTGAGTTTTAGCCTATGAAGTGAGCGCCCAGGTGGCGTTAAATGTGACTCGTTATGTTGGGTAAATAGTTACGAGGTCTTCATGCCTCACATTTGTTGTTAGTGTTGTGAAAATTCGAAATGAGGTGGTGGTTAATTTGAGATTTATTGATGATGCTGTAATTAATTATGAACAGCTTTTAAGACCAGGGATATGGTGATGGGCATATATATGATGTGTTTTATGTCCTGATATCATTATGATAATGCAGTGCTTGTAATGTTGAGATTAGTGTTATTGGTATATACCTTGTGGTATTTTGTTGGGTTGTGGATGTGTTGTTAGGAGTTATTTTGGTGTCACTCTGGAAGGTGGATAGGCCCAAGTACAGGAGAGACTCTGCCGAAATTTCTGAAAAATTTGGGAGTTAGTAAAATTTGGGGGATTGAGATTTGCAAAAGAAGAGATAAGTTATGTTATGTGTTAGGGGCGAATGATCCTAAGCGGGGGAGAATGTAACACCCTGGAATAATTTTGAAGTACTTCAACACTATCAAGAAAGTTGATATGTGTGTAGGCACGAGTGGCAATACCCAGTTGAGACTAATACCATGCGATGATGTGAAAAATCATGCCTTTTGAAAATGTTTGAAGTATAAGAAATTGTTCTTAAAGTTTACAAATATGGATAAAAGAAATAATCTCAATTGAGATGGTGTTGTCGGGCTTATCTCAAATGTGGTAACGTGGGATCAGCCGTGAGTATATGTGTAAAAGTAAAATCATCAATTTGGTAACCTCAAAATAATTCTTAGAACGTTCGAGGACGAACGTTTGTTTAAGAGGTGGAGAATGTAACGACCCGACTTTTTGTTTTAAGAATTAATGCCCCGTTCAGTGACTTAAGGTCTCGAGCAGCTTTGTAATATGTATTATGACCCGCGGGTGTGGTCGAGTTTGATTTTCGGAAGATTCGGAAATAAATTGAAAGAACAATTCTTATTTAGAAACTTAAATGAAAAGAGTTAAATTTTGAGTAAACGACCCCGGAATGGAATTTTTGATGATGTCAATAGCTTCGTATAGTAATTTCGGACTTAGGCGTATGTCCGGATTTGGATTTGGAAGTCCGTAGGACAATTCGACGCATTTTGGCGAAAGTTGGAAAATCGACTATTTTCGGAAAGTTCGATCGAAGGTTGAATTTTTGATAACGAGGTCGTAATCCAATTCTGAAAATTTGGAATATGTCCATTATGTCATTTATGACTTGTGGGCAAAATTTGAGGTCAATATGGCTTGATTCGATAGGTTTCGGCTTCGAATGTAGAAGTTGGAAATTTCATAATAGACTAAAGTTTCAAGTGAGTTTGCACAAGACCTAACTTTCAATGAGCATAACTCTCAAGATATAACGAGTTATATGGTGTACAACCTATCAAATTAAATCCCATTGAATCTAGTTTCCAACGCATCAAACCGTTCATCATTTGGATATGTATACCGAACGTTATGGCAATTCTTTTGGACCTATGTCTTATGCACGCCGAGATGCGCGGCCGCGCATATTTGAGAGTTTCTGCCTCAGGTGCGCGGCCAATGCGTGGCCGCGCACGTAGGAACCAATTAAATAACCCCAAGGACGGGTAGAGAGAGGGGCTAAGTCATTTCTTCAAGACTAGGGCTTTCTCTCTATCACCCATCCGGCCAAGGCTTCCAATACACACCTAAGGTGAGTTTTTAAGTGTGTTTTTATGATGATTCCACTTCTAGATCACTTGTTACAACAAGGTTTTGTATTGGATTCCATAGGATTTCTTCAAAATCTTAAGAACACTACAAGTTGGGATTCTCAAGAGTTTCACTATAAGAGGTATGTCTACCATCTCTAACTAATCTATGGTGATTATTTATGTACGAAATATGTGTTAGGACTTATGGGATGGTGATTGGAAGAAATAAGTGCCCAACCTAGGTGTGTTGGTATTGTAGAGATTGTAAAATGAATTAATTGATAAGATTTGTGGGCTAGGAGTGAATTTTTGGGCATGTATGTGCTAAGGGAAGTTGTGGATGACCTAGAGATGATTGTTAGATCAATCATTTTGTGTGGAAGGTGATTGTTAGGTGAAGAAATTCCATTGAAGGAGAATGTAGGAAAATATGCACATTAGATGTTTGATAAAATATTTAAATGACTTAAAGCATAGAAATCTTACTAATATTGGCGCAATTGTGTTGCATTGTTGTAGATTGAAATTTGTTTAGTGTGGTGGACCATCGTAGTATTATGAAGGGGCGAATTTCAGATTTGAACAGTCCGGAGGTGGCTTTACTCGAGAAGATCATTTAAAGTATTGACTTAGTTTCGTCGAGGTAAGTGTCTTGCTTAACCTCGAGTGGGAAAATTACTCCTTAGGCATCGAGTCTTATATGCTATTTGTGAAATGTGAAAAACCGTGTGCGCGAGTTGACGAGTACGCACTCGGGCTTATATGTGTAAATTTTATTGGTTAAAGTTTTAGGCATTCCTATGTATTAAATTAGATAATTGTTGGCATTAGAAAATCCTTGAATTATTACGCCTCGTTCCTCATTTATCAAGTTTGTATTTTATATAATAATTTAGTGTTATTGTCACTTGGATTTTATGTGAATTCCGTGTGTTTGTTGATTTGAGCTTGGGATTAAATTCATGAAGGAATCCTTATCCGCAATATTTATTAAATAAGTTTAAATTGAGGAGTTAATATAATTATCAAGAATTTGGGTTAAGGAAGGCGTTGCCCTATATTGAGTATTTTTCATCTCTGTTGAATGTTTTGAGATTTATTATACGTTATGTGGAGCCTTGGGGTAATTGTTGAGAAATTTATTGATTCTGCTACATACTTGGAATTTGGTTGTGGTCAGTGAAAAATTGTGATATGAATTGTTGTATTTTGTTGTGGTTTAAAAACTCTCCTTGATGTTATTTATGCTTCCTACCTTGCTTGTTAATGATATACATGTGCTTGGTAAGGAAGAGTGTAAAGCACGAAGGGTGATGCCGTGCTATTTGAGAGTGTAAAGAACGAAGGGTGACGTCGTGCCATTTGAGAGTGTAAAGCACGAAGGGTGATGCCTTGCCATTTGAGAGTGTAAAGCACGAAGGGTGATGCCATGCCATTTGAGAGTGTAAAGCACGAAGGGTGATGCCGTGCCATTGAGAGTGTAAAGCACGAAGGGTGATGCCGTGCTATTTCATTTATATTATCAGGTGAGGATGAGAGTAAAAGCACGAAGGGTGATGCCGTGCAATTATTGTTATATTATCATATATTCATGGCACGAAGGGTGTTTCCGTGCAGGCGAGGACGAGGGACATACATTATATTGTGATATCGTTTTGTTGTGTATACATGCATGCCTTTATCTTGAGATGTTATTGTGCACAAAGGTATTAATATGCCAATTGAGTTGATATGTTGAAGATATTTCTCACACGAGGAAAGTTAAATGATGTGTCACATGGTGATATTTATTTGAAAGAATTATATTAGAAGAATATTTATTTGAAAGAATTATATTAGAAGCAATATATATTTGAATAAATTAAATTAGAAGAATATTTATTTGAAAGAATTATATTAGAAGAATATCTATTTGAAAGAATTACATTAGAAGCATATTTAATTGAAAGATTTATACTAGAATCATATTTATTTGAAAGAATTATATCAGAAGAATATTTATTTGAAAGAATTATATTAGAAGAATATTTATTTGAAAGAATTATATTTGTAACGACCCGGCCGGTGGTTTTGAGAATTTAAGTCTCGTTCGGCGGCATAAGGCCCTGAGCAGCTTCATATTATGTGTATTGACTTGCGTGCGTGGTTGAATTCGGTTACCGGTTGTTTCGGAGTGATTTGGCACACTTAGTCCCTAAAACGGAAGCTTAAGTCTTATGATTTTGACCGTAGTCAGAACTATGTGAAGACAACTCCGGAATGGAGTTTCGTCCATTCCATTAGCTCCGTTGGGTGATTTTGGACTTAGGAGCGTGTCCGGACTGTAAATCCGAGGTCTGTAGCTCATTTAGGCTTGAAATGGCGAAAGTCGAATTTTTGAAGATTTGGACCGGAAGTGGACTTTTTGATATCGGGTTCGGAATGCGATTCCGAGAGTTGGAACAGCTCTGTTATGTTATTTGGGACTTGCCTGCAAAATTTGATGTCATTCCGGGTTGATTTGATAGGTTTCGACACGGTGTTTAGAAGTTGAAAGATTTGAAATTTATAAGTTCGATTCATGGTGCGATACGTAGTTTCATCGTTAGTTGATGTGATTTGAAGGCTCGACTAAGTTCGTATGGTGTTTTAGGATTGGTTGGTATATTTGGTTGAGGTCCCAGGGGCCTCGGGTGAGTTTCGGATGCTTAACGGATTAAAAGTTTGATTTGTGTTACTGCTAAGTCTTCAGGCTTCTGGTATTTTTGCACCTGCGAAGAATAGACCGCAGGTGCGAGAGCGCACGTGCGGAGAGGCAAGCACAGAAGCGGAAAAGTGGAGGAGTGCCAGGGGTCACAGGTGCGAGAAAAATTTCGCATCTATGATGCCCGCAGATGCGAAGATTGAGGCGCATGTGCGAGAAGTGCTGGACTTGATAGTCTCCGCAGGTGCGGAGAAATTGTGCGCATCTGCGGCTCCGCAGAAGCGGATTTGGCGCGCAGAAGCGAGAGGAAGCGCATGTGCGGTTTGGACGTGCGCACCTGCGGTCGCGCAGATGCGGCTAATTATGCGCTGGTGCGGTCACGCCTGGGCAGAAAAGAGAAATCCGAGGGTTTGGTTTCATTCTCCGTTTTTGGACTTGAGAGCTCGGAATTTGGCGATTTTTCGAGGGTTTTTCAGAGGAAACTTTGGGGTAATGATTCCTAACTCGTTTTTGGTTGTTTTCCATTAATCAATAGTTGTTTTCTCCATTTATTTTCGGGTTTGGATTGAAAATTTAGGAAAAAATTGGAAGAACTTCTTCAATAAAGATTTTGAGTTTTGAAAGGGAATTTGTGGTCGGATTTGAGTAATTCTTATATGTTTGGACTCGTGAGTGAATGGGTGTTCATATTTTGTGATTTTTATCCGATTCCGAGATGTGGGCCTGGGTCGACTTTTTAGGGCAAATTTCGGAATTTTTATTAAATATTGATTTCATTGATTAGATAAGTCTATTATTGTTGTATTCATGTTATGCAATTGTGTTTGGCTAGATTTGGGCCATTTGGAGTCGGATAATTGAGGAAAGGGCATTCTTACAAACTGTTTGAGCTTGGTTCAAAGTAAGTATCTGGCCTAACCTTGTGTGGGGGATTTTCCCCTTAGGATTTGAGTTTTCTATGTTGATTTGTAGTCCATGCACGCGAGGTGACGAGTGCGTGCTCGGACTTATTTGTGAAAAGTTGGCCTTTTAGGATTCTTAGGTCCTTATATTCACTGAGTATGAAGTTGTTCTTGATATGATTAAGTTCCTATTTGCTAGTTTTACCTCTACATGCTTTAATTAGAATTAATTGCTTTCAAGATTCACTCTTATTGCCTATTTGACTCTTATGTGACTTAACTGAAGATTTTTACCTCCTCTATTGCCATGCTATCTTTTCATAACTGCTTATCTTTATTTAAAATTATTATTATATCATCTTATAATTTGTTCAGTCTTAGTTGAGGTTATGATTATCTTTCCGCTGCTTATCCTTAATTAAATTGTTGAAAATCCTTAGTAATTTCTCAACCTTAAAAGAAGTTTTAGATATCCTATATCTTATTCGACTTATTTTATTTGGAATTTTTTGACTCGTGTTAGTTTTCCTGTTGTTGAAATGTATATTGTGGGATCGTTGATACACATTAGTTTCCCTTTGTTGAGTTGTTCTCTTTACGCCTAGCATTCTTTACTGTGGTTATTCCTTGTGATTTGGTCCCATATTTTTCCTGTGATTTAAAAGTTCTTGAGTTGATTTACTTGTCGTACTTTGTATTATTGCCATTGTTGTTGTTGTATTTGTTGTGGTGATGCACGAGGTTTCTGCCGTGCGGTTGTTATTATTGTGATGCACGAAGTTTCTGCCGTGCGGTTGTTGTTATGGGGTTGCATGAGATTTCTGCCGTGCTATTGTTACTATTGATATTTGCACATGCGGCATGACAAGGTGGGATATATATATGTGTGGGTTGCGCATGTGGCGAGACAAGGTAGGAACATTATTATGCATGTGTGGCGAGACAAGGCAGGCAATTATGTTACTATTGCACACGTGGCAAGACAAGGTGGGCTGTGTCTGGGATTGATTTGTGATGATTTGTAGCCTGGGGCATTCTTGTTGTTTATATTTGTGAAGTGGTATACATACCTGTGTGAGCTTTATCTTGTGAAAGTTGTGAGAACATATTCTACGTGATGTTCGTTCTTATTCCTTATGCTTTTTTTGCTGATATAGACTATGGTAGGACACTTGCACAAGCATACACGTAGTTAAGCACTCTTATCGGATAAGAGGTGTTCTTGATATTGTTGAGCATAGATGCTAACCCTTGTTTACTTGTCTTCTATGTGAGATTGGCTTTATTGGCACGTGAGTCGTCAGTGTGGTCATGAGGTGTTATGAGGGCACAGGATGCCAAGTGTTAGGGTTCAGGTATTGAGACCCGTGAGTTGTGAATTGTCCGAGGTTCGGTACCTCGTGGAGTTGTTAACTAAAACCTGATGTAAAAGCGGTTGCAATTACTGAGTTATTACTTGTCCTTGCTATATTCGTGATTCCGGATTTAGGTTGTGTTCCATTCACTTCGTCTGCATCATTTTCATGATATTCCGCTGATACTTGTTATTTTCTTGCTTTAATTCCATTACTGTATTGTGAGACATATTGCATAGTCTTTATGTATACATCATACTTCTGTTATTTATGTGCTTATATCTGTTCAGTTTAATAGGCCAGTGGGTGTCTTGACTGTTCCTCGTCACTACTCCACCGAGGTTAGTCTTGATACTTACTGGGCACCACTGTGGTGTGCTCATGCTACTCTTCTGCACATTTTTGTGCAGATCCAGGTACTTGTACGTTAGCTAGCTGTGTGGACTGTTGCTGTGGAGACTCAAGGTAAACCTGCTGCTGCGTTCGCAGGCTTCGGAGTCACCTTCCAGTTTTCATTTTGCACTGTTTATACTTATTTCTGGACAATTGTATTTAAAAGTTTCTAGAAAATATTCTGTAGAGCTTATGACTTGTACTACCGGTTTTGGGATTTTAAGAGATCCTATTTAAATAACGTTTGTTTTAATTATTGTTAGGCTTACCTAGTCCCTAAGACTAGGTGCTATCACGATACCCAACGGAGGGAAAATTGGGTCGTGACAATCTTAGAAGCATATTTATTTGAAAGAATTATATTAGAAGAATATTTATTTGAAAGAATTATATTAGAAGAATATTTATTTGAAAGAATTATATTAGAAGCATATTTATTTGAAAGAATTATATTAGAAGAATATTTATATCATTTTGTATATCATATTGCACAGGTTATTAGACTAGTGAGTGTCTTGACTGTACCTCGTCTCTACTCCACTGAGGTTAGTCTTGATACTTACTGGGTACCGACCGTGGTGTACTCATACTACACTTCTGCACATTTTTGTACAGAGCCAGGCATTGAAGATATCGGATTCGGACAGAGATTTGAGTATGATCGCATGGATTCAAAGTAGGACTGCTTTGTCATCGCAGTCCCTTGGAGTCTTTCCATTTTATTGAACTGTAAATTTCTTATTCGAACAGTATTGTACATTCGATCCTCGAGATCATTTCATGTATTCAGTTAGAGTTCGTGACTCAGTACTACCAATTTTGGGTGGTTGTTATATTTGTTTTCGCTTTTGGTTTCGACACTTGTTTTAATTTATATTCAAAAAACAAATATGGCTTAGAAATGTAATTGAAATCGGCTTACCTAGTCTTAGAGACTAAGTGCCATCACGAAGCCTGTGGTGGGATTTCTGCATTTATGATTGAATGCAATTGTCACGATTCAAAATCCCACCACAGGCGTCGTGATGATACTTAGTCTCTAAGATTAAGTAAGCCAATTATGATTACAATTCAAGCCATTTTTTTTCCAAACATTTAATTAAATACTAGTGTCAAAACCAACAATGGAAATAATTACAAACAACCTCCCAAGACTGGTAATACTGAGTCACGAACTCTAACTGAATACATGGAATGATCTCAATGATTGAATACTCAATACTGTTTGATTAATAATTAACAGTACAATAAAATGAAAAGACTTCAAGGGACTGCGACGACCAAGCAGCTCTACCTTGAATCCTTGCGATCACACTTTAACTCTGTCCGAGTCCGATAGCTCCAATACCTGGCTCTGCATAAAAAATGTGCAGAAGTATAATATGAGTACACCACAGTCTGTACCCAGTAAGTATCAAGACTAACCTCAGTGGAGTAGTGATGAGGTACAGTCAAGACACTCACTAGTCTAATAACCTGTGCAATATAGTATACAAAATAATAAAAAATAAATAATAATGACCCAAAATGTCATCTTAAAATTTAATAAGTAATTATGTATTCTAAGACCTCAAAAAGCACCATTTATCATTCCTCGACTTACGTTCGCAGTCCGTACAATTTTCCAAAAAGTTTTTATGTGAAAATGGGTTAAAATGTGAAATAGAGCTTTAAAACATCAACTGAGTTGACTTTAGTCAATATTTTGAGCAAACAGACCCGGATCAGTATTTTGACAATTCCGATAGGTCCGTATCGTGATTTGGGACTGGGGCGTATACCCGAAATCGAATTCCGAGGTTCCTAGCTCGAGATATGGAATTTTAATAAAAAATTAAAAGCTTGGAAGCTTAATAATTTCTAAGAAATTACTGATGTTGGATTTATTGATCTCAGGTCCGTATTTTGGTTACAGAGACCGGTGTAGGTCCACTATAATATTTATGACTTGTCTGCCGAATTTGGTGAGAATCGGAGTTGATTTGACATGATTCGAATGTCCGGCTATAAAAATATAAGTTTTAAAATTTTCTTGGAAAATTTTGTTTGTTTTGGTGTCCGATTCATAGTTCTTGGTGTTATTTTGGCAATTTGATCACGCGAGCAAGTTCGTATGATGTTTTAGGACTTGGGTGCATGTTTGGTTTGGAGCCCCGAGGGCTCGGGTTGATTTCGGGTGGTTAACGGATCATTTTCGGACTTAGGAAATCTGGTTTTCTGCATGCTTCAGGCTTCTGGTGTGTTCTTCTTCGCGTTCGCGAAGGTACTCTCGCGAACGCGAAGAGCAAATTGGGGCTGGCACGTTTTGTGTTTTGCGTTCGGAACAGAGTGACCGCGTTTGCGAAGGCTTGAGGTTCAAAGCATCGCGTTCGCGAAAGGAAAGAGGCTGGCAAGGATTATTGCCTTCGCGTTCGCGAAGGGCATCTCGCGTTTGCGAAGGCCAAGCTAGGCAAGCTTCGCGTTTGCGAAGTAGCCTTCGCGTTCGCAAAGTGTATAATGGGACAACACAAATTTGTGCTTCGCGAACGCGAGGCACTGACCGCGTTCGCGAAGGGTAAAAGTCCCCAAAACAGAACTTAAGTTCTAGAAAAAGGAATTCGTCCCATTTTTAACCCTTTTCCATTTTTGAGCTCGGGTAAGGCAAGTTTTGGGCGTTTTTCACGGGAAAACATTAGGGTAAGTGTTCCTTATCCTATATTGATTATATTTCATGATTTCATACTCATTTGTGTCATGAATCCGTGAATTTATGGAAGAAAAATCAGATTTTTTTAAAATCTTCCAAAAATGAAAATTTAAGATTTGAAGGTCCATTTGACATCAAAATTTGATAAATTTTATATGGTTGGACTCGTATCGAAATGGGTGTTCGGATTTCGTAAGTTTTTCTGAGATTTGGGATGTGGGTCCCACTGCCGAATATTTTAATGAATTTCGGACTTTTATCCGAAAAATTGGTAAATTTATATGGAATGAATTCTTATGATTCGTATTGAGTATATCGAATTGTTTGTGAATATATTTGAAGCTTTTGGAGACAAATTTAAAAGAAAAAGCTGTGGTCGAGTAATTGATTGGAATTTGCAAAGTGAGGTAAGTGTCGTGGTTAACCTTGACTTGAGGGAATAGAATCCTTAAATTATTTGTTATGTGAATTGCATGTGAATGACGTATAGGCGAGGTGACGAGTGTCTATACATCGTCAAATTAATTATTTGCCTGCTTACTTGAAAAATCATAAATTGTTTTAAATCATGAATTAATTATTATAATAATTGTTTCTCTCCTATTCTTTGTTAAATATTAATTTTTAAATTCTTGCATTAATTGGTACATGCTATTTGAATTATGTGTTTTAATTATTATTTGACATTTAGCATATTAAATATTAAACTGCCTATTTTTTCCCCGATTTCCATAATAATTTGCTATTTGTCATTGTTTGTTTAATAATTAAATCATAATTATTGTATGCTTGTTGTCTTATAATTTTATATTAATTATGGCATTTATTGGGGAAGTTTCTTATATAAGAATTGATTGAAATGGATATATTGGATGATCGGGTTGCACGCTGCAACATATTTATTAAAAAGTCCATATTGGAGGATCGGATTGTACGCCGCAACAGACTTATTAAAAAGTCCATATTGGAGGATCGGATTGCATGCCGCAACAGACTTATTAAGAGTCAATATTGGGGGATCGAATTGCGCGCCGCAACAGAATTGAATGTGAATATATTGTGAGAGCGGGTTGCACGCTGCAACAAAATTGAATGTGAATATATTGTGAGAGCGGGTTGCACGCTGCAACAGAATTGAATGTGAATATATTGTGAGAGCGGGTTGTACGCTGCAACAGAATTGATGAAAATGATAATTGGTTATAACTGTTGAGTTGGCTTCAATTATTGTAAATGAGTTACCTGATTTATTTTTATTATTGTTGTTGTTACTAATATTGCGTATAGGTAATGTAAGTGACCCGCCTTAGCCTCGTCACTACTTCGTCGAGGTTAGGCTCAGCACTTACCAGTATATGGGATCGGTTGTACTGATACTACACTCTACACTTCTTATGCAGATTTTGGAGTTGGTCCCAGCGGCGTACCGTAGACTTGCTCGGATTTCAGCTACCAGAGGAGACTTGAGGTATAACTGCATGGCGTCCGCAGTTCTGAAGTCCCCGTCTATTTTACTTTAGATGTGTGTTTATTTTCAGACAACTTTATTTTATTCAGACCTTTATTTGTATTTATTCTAGAAGTTCGTGCACTTATGACACAAATTCTGGGATGGTATTTAGACACCATTGTTTTTATGGATTATTTCGCCATATTTGAAACTTTGCTTCCGCTTTTGTTTCCTTGATTATTAATAATTTAAAAATTATTTAAAAATTGGTTAATATTATTCTAACGTTGGCTTGCCTAGCAAGTGAAATATTAGGCGCCATCACGGTCCGAAGGAGGGAATTTCGGGTCGTGACAATTGGTATCAGAGCACTAGGTTACATAGGTCTCACGAGTCACGAGCAAGCTTAGTAGAGTCTGAAGGATCGGTACGGAGACGTCTGTACTTATCTCTCAGAGGCTATGAAGTTTAGGAACAATATCACTTCTTTCTTATTCTGTCGTGCGATTTTATTCTATCATCGATGATTGAACCATTCTACTCTTATTCTCTCGCAGATGGTGAGAACACGTAATACCTCTACCGATGGAAAGGGACCAGAACCCCCAGTGGCAACAACGGCCAGGGGTAGAGGTCGAGGCCGAGGTCGTGCTAGAGGCCGAGGCAGAGGCCGAGGTAGAGCTCAGTCCAGAGTTCGAGTAGCTGCACCTGTTGTAGAACCTCAGGTGGACCTTTAGGAGGAGGTTCCAGTTCAAAATGTACCAGTTGGACCAGTTCAGGTCACGGAAGGATTCCTAGCCACTCTAGTACTTCAGGACGCTCTAGTCCGTTTGGTAAGTCTTATGGCGTGGCCCAGAATGGTACATTTCCGGTGGCACCACCCATCTCACAGGCTGGGGGAGGAACACAAACTCCCACTACTCCCGCTCCGGAGCAGATAGCTCCCAGAATCAGGCTCCAGCAGCCCCACCAGTTGGGGTAGTTCAGCCAGTTGTTGCGGCACGGATCAGTGATAGGCCCGCCATGTCTTTTGAGGCCTTATTGAGACTGGATATGTTTACCAAGCTCTTTCCAGTTCACTTCAGTGGTACACCTTCTGAGGACCCACAAGATTATCTTGAACGCTGCCATGAGGTGCTACGGAACATGGGTATAGTTGAGACCAATGGGGTTGATTTTGCTATATTTCAGATGACAGGTTCTGCCAAGAGGTGGTGGAGAGATTATACATTGACCCGGCCAGTCGGATCGCCTGCACTTACATAGGAGCAGTTCTCTCAACTATTTTTGGAAAAGTTCCTCCCTATCACACTGAGAGAGAAATTCCGCAAGCAATTTGAGCGTCTATAGTAGAGCAGTATGACTGTTACTCAGTATGAGTCCCATTTTGTGGATTTGGCCCGTCATGCTCTCCTTTTACTACCTATGGAGGGAGAGAGAGTAAGGAGGTTTATTGAGGGACTCACTCACCCTATCAGACTTCAGATGGCCAAGAAGACCGGAAGTGAGATTTCTTTTAAGGCGATTGCTAATGTTGTAAGGAGGATCGAGATGGTTCTTGCATAGGAGAGAGGGCAGAGGTCCGATAAGAGGACTTGTCAGTGCGGTGGTTTCAGTGGTGCCTCATCTAGAGGCAGAGGTAATTTTGGTAGGGGTCATCCTCCCAGACCGTTTCATTAAGCACTTCATGTATCTCCCGGTGCTTCAGGGAGTCACGGTCCTATTATGCCTTACTCTGGGCAGCCGCTATTCAGTGCACATTCAGCTCCTATCAGTACATCACCACTCCAGAGTTACTATAGCGGTTATCCGGCCCATTAGGGTCAGCTTCGACTTCAGCAGCCACGACATCAGGATGGGTGTTATGAGTGTGGAAACATTGGTCACATCAGGAGGTATTGCCCTAGATTGGTGAGTAACAGATCTCGGTAGGATTCGCGTGCCATCATACCGGCACCGGTTACTTCACCGCTTGCTCAGCCAGCTAGAGGTAGGGGTCATGCAGCTAGAGGTGGAAGTCAGGCCATTAGAGGTGGAGGACAGTCAGTTAGAGGACGTCCCAGGGATGCAGTGCAGAGTGGTGGGGCCCAGCCCCGATTTTATGATTTTCTAGCTAGGCCTGAGGCCGAGTCATCCGATGCTGTGATCACAGGTATTATTCCAGTTTGCAATAGAGATGCTTCAGTTCTATTTGATCAAGGATCTCTTATTCCTATGTGTCCTCCTATTTTGCTTCATATTTGGTTGTGCCTTGTGATTCTCTAAGTGCTTCTGTGTGTGTATCTACACCAGTGGGAGACTCTATTGTAGTAGATCATGTCTATCACTTGTGTGTGGTTACTATTGGAAATCTTGAGACTAGTGTGGATCTTCTACTTCTTGATATGGTAGATATTGATGTCATCTTGGGTATGGATTGGCTGTCTCCTTATCATGTTATATTGGATTGTCATTCCAAGATAGTGACCCTAGCTATGCTGGGGTTACCTTGGTTAGAGTGGAAAGGAACTTCTGGTCATTCGGCCAGCAGGGTTATTTCTTATATGAAAGCTCGGCGTATGGTAGAGAAAGGGTGTCTAGCCTATTTGGCTTATATTCGCAATCCCAATGCAGATGTCCCTTCTATGGACTCAGTACCAGTTGTTCGTGAATTTTCAAAAGTATTTCCTGCAGATTTTCCGGGGATGCCACCCGACAGAGATATTGACTTCTGTATTGATTTGGCTCCGGGCACTCAGCCCATTTCTATTCCACCATACCGTATGGCCCCGCCAGATTTGAAAGAATTGAAAGAGCAGTTACAAGACTTGCTTGATCAGGGATTCATTAGACCCAGTGTCTCACCCTGGGGTGCACCAGTATTATTTGCAAAGAATAAAGATGGCTCTATGCGGATGTGTATAGACTATCGGCAATTGAACAAGGCCACTATCAAAAACAAATATCTGCTGCCAAGAATTGATGACTTATTTGATCAGCTTCAGGGTGCCAAGGTATTTTCAAAGATCGATTTGAGGTCTGGTTACCATCAGTTGAAGATTAGGGCATCTGATGTCCCTAAAACAGCTTTTCGAACTCGGTATGGGCATTATAAATTCCTAGTGATGTCATTTGGGTTGACAAATGCCCCAGCAACATTTATGGATTTGATGAATCGGGTGTTCAAGCCTTATTTGGATTCTTTTGTGGTTGTATTCATTGATGATATCTTGATTTACTCCAGTAGTCGAGAGGAACATGAGCAACATCTTCGAAGTGTGCTTCACGCCTTAAAGAATAATTATTTATATGCCAAGTTTTCAAAATGTGAGTTTTGGTTAGACTTAGTTGTCTTTTTGGGGCATGTTGTATCGGCAGAAGGCATAAAGGTGGATCCTAAGAAGATTGAGGGTGTTCAGAATTGGCCTAGACCTACTTCAGTTACAGAGATTCGGAGTTTCCTGAGATTAGCAGGTTATTATCGTCGGTTCCTGGAAGGGTTTTCATCTATAGCAAGCCTATTGACCAGATTGACCCAGAAAAGTGTCCCATTCAGATGGTCAGACGAGTGTGAGTTGAGCTTTCAGAAGCTCAAGACTGCTTTGACTACGACACCAGTGTTGGTATTACCCACAGGTTCAGGATCGTATACTGTATAATGTGACGCATCTTACATTAGGCTTGGTGCAGTATTAATGCAAGATGGAAAGGTAATTGCATATGCGTCGTGGCAGTTGAAAGTTCACAAGAAGAATTATCCTGTTCATGTCTTAGAATTGGCAGCCATTATTCACGCGCTGAAGATTTGGAGGCATTACCTCTACTGTGTCTCGTGTGAAGTATTTATTGATCATCATAGCCTTCAGTATCTGTTCAAACAAAAAGATCTTAATTTGAGGCAGAGAAGATGGTTGGAGTTGTTGAAAGACTATGATATCACCATTTTGTATCACCCCGAAAAGGTCAATGTGGTGGCCGATGCTTTGAGTAGAAAGGTGGTGAGTATGGGCAGTCTTGCATATATTCCGGTTGGTGAGAGGCCATTAGCTACCAGTCGAGCATTCAGATGGCTCCATATGAGGCATTATACGGAAGGCGATGCCGATCGCCAGTTGATTGGTTTGAACCGGGAGAGGCTCGGTTGTTGGGTACCGATTTGGTATAGGATGCCTTGGATAAGGTCAAGATTATTCAGGATCGACTTCGCACAGCTCAGTCTAGGCAAAAGAGTTATGCTGACCGTAAAGTTCGTGATATTGCATTCATGGTTGGAGAAAGAATATTGTTCCGGGTTTCACCTATAAAAGGTGTAATGAGGTTCGGAAAAAAGAGCAAGTTGAGCCCTAGGTATATCGGACCCTTTTAAATTCTTGAAAGGGTGGGTGAAGTAGCCTACAGGCTTGCATTACCACCTAGTTTATTAGCGGTTCATCCGGTGTTCCATGTGTCTATGCTCTAAAAATATCATGGTGATCCGTCCCATGTGTTAGATTTCAGCTCAGTCCAATTGGACAAAGATTTGACTTACGAGGAGGAGCCGGTGGCTATTCTAGCCCGGCAGGTCCGACAGTTGAGGTCTAAGAGTTGTCATTCAGTTCGAGTGCAATGGAGAGGCCAGCCGGTAGAGGCATCTACCTGGGAGTCCCGAGTCGGACATGCGGAGTAAATATCCATACTTATTCACCAGCTCAGGTACTTTTTCTAACTCCGTTCGAGGACGAATGTTTGTTTTAGAGGTGGAGAATGTGATGACCCAAAATGTCATCTTTAAATTTAATAAGTAATTCTATGTTCTAAGACCTCGAAAAGCACCATTTATCGTTCCTCGACTTGCGTGCACAGTCCGTATAATTTTTCGAAAAGTTTTTATGTGAAAAATGGATTAAAATGTGAAATAGAGCTTTAAAACCTCAACTGAGTTGACTTTAGTCAATAGTTTGAGCAAACAGACCCAGATCAGTATTTTGACAATTCCGGTAGGTCCGTATCGTGATTTGGGACTGGGGCGTATACCTGGAATCGAATTTCGAGGTCCCTAGCTCGAGATATGGAATTTTGATGAAGAATTAAAAGCTTGAAAGCTTAATAATTTCTAAGAAATTACTGATGTTGGATTTATTGACCTCAGGTCCGTATTTTGGTTCCGGAGACTGGTGTAGGTCCACTATAATATTTATGACTTGTCTGCCGAATTTGGTGAGAATCAGAGTTGATTTGATGTGATTCGTACGTCCGGCTATAAAAATATAAGTTTTAAAGTTTTCTTGGAAATTTTCCTTTGTTTTGGTGTCCGATTCGTAGTTCTTGGTGTTATTTTGGCGATTTGATCACGCGAGCAAGTTCGTATGATAGTTTAGGACTTGGGTGCATGTTTGGTTTGGAGCCCCGAGGGCTCGGGTTGGTTTCGGGTGGTTAACGGATCATTTTCGGACTTAGGAAATCTGGTTTTCTGCAGACTTTAGGCTTCTGGTGTGTTCTTCTTCGCGTTCGCGAAGGTACTCTCGCGAACGCGAAGAGCAAATTGGGGCTGGCAAGCTTTGTGCTTCGCGTTCGCGACAGAGTGACCGCGTTCGCGAAGGCTTGAGGTTCAAAGATTCGCGTTCGCGACCGAAGCCTCGCGTACGCGAAGGGAAAGAGGCTGGCCAGGATTATTGCGTTCGCGTTCGCGAAGGGCATCTCGCGTTAGCGAAGTAGCCCTCGCGTTCGCGAAGTGTAAAATGGGACAGCACAAATTTGTGCTTCGCGAACGCTAGGCACTGACCGCATTCGCGAAGGATAAAAGTCCCAAAAACAGAACTTAAGTTCTAGAAAATGGGATTCGTCCCATTTTCAACCCTTTTCCATTTTTGAGCTCGGGTAAGGCGATTTTTGGGAGATTTTCACGGGAAAACATTGGGGGTAAGTGTTTCTTATACTATATTGATTATATTCCATGATTTCATACTCATTTATGTCATGAATCCGTGAATTTATGGAAGAAATATTAGATTTTTATAAAATCTTCCAAAAACAAAAATTTAAGATTTGAAGGTCCATTTGACATCAGAATTTGATAAATTTTATATGGTTGGACTCGTATCAGAACGGGTGTTCGGATTTTGTAAGTTTTTCGGAGATTTGGGACGTGGGTCCCACTACCGAATATTTTAATGAATTTCATATTTTTATCCGAAAAATTGGTAAATTCATATGGAATTAATTCCTATGATTTGTATTGAGTATATCGAATTGTTTGTGTATAGATTTGAAGCTTTTGGAGACAAATTTAAAAGGAAAAGTTGTGGTCGAGTAATTGATTGGAATTTGCAAAGCAAGGTAAGTGTCGTGGTTAACCTTGACTTGAGGGAATAGAACCCTTAAATTATTTATTATGTGAATTGCATGTGAACGACGTATAAGCGAGGTGACGAGTGTCTATATGTTGTCAAATTAATTGTTTGCCTGCATACTTGAAAAATCATAAATTGTTTTAAATCATGAATTAATTATTATAATAATTATTTTTCTCCTATTCTTTGTCAAATATTAATTTTTGAATTCCTGCATTAATTGGTACATGCTATTTGAATTATGTGTTTTAATTGTTATTTGACATTTAGCATATTAAATATTAAACTGCCTATTTTCTCCCCGATTTCCATAATAATTTGCTATTTGTCATTGTTTGTTTCATAATTAAATCATAATTATTGTATGCTTGTTATCTTATAATTTTATATTAATTGTGGCATTTATTGGGGAAGTTTCTTCTATAAGAATTGATTGAAATGGATATATTGGAGGATCAGGTTGCACGCCGCAACAGACTTATTAAAAAGTCCATATTAGAGGATCGGGTTACACGCCGCAACAGACTTATTAAATTGGAGGATCGGGTTGCACGCCGCAACAGACTTAATAAAAAGTCCATATTGAAGGATCGGGTTGCACGCCGCAACAGACTTATTAAGAGTCAATATTGGAGGATCGGATTGCGCGCCGCAACAGAACTGAATGTGAATATATTGTGAGAGCGGGTTGCACGCTGCAACAGAATTGAATGTGAATATATTGTGAGAGCGAGTTGCACACTGCAACAGAATTAATGGAAATGATAATTGGTTATAACTGCTGAGTTGGCTTCAATTATTATAAATGAGTTACCTGATTTATTTCTATTATTGTTGTTGTTACTAATATTGCGTACAGGTAATGGAAGTGACCCGCCTTAGCCTCGTCACTACTTCGTCGAGGTTAGGCTCAGCACTTACCAGTACATGGGGTCGGTTGTACTGATACTACACTCTGCACTTCTTGTGCAGATTTTGGAGTTGGTCCCAGCGGCGTATCGTAGACTTGCTCGGATTTCAGCTACCAGAGGAGACTTGAGGTATAACTGCATGGCGTCCGCAGTTCTGAAGTCCCCGTCTATTTTACTTTAGCTGTTTGTTTATTTCCAGACAGCTTTATTTTATTCAGACCTTTATTTTTATTTATTCTAGAAGCTCGTATACTTGTGACACCAATTCTGAGATGGTATTTACACACCGTTGTTTTTATGGATTATTTCACCATGTTTCAAATTTGCTTCCGCTTTTGTTTCCTTGATTATTAATAATTTAAAAATTATTTAAAAATTGGTTAATATTATTCTAACATTGACTTGCCTAGCAAGTGAAATGTTATGCGCCATCACGGTCTGAAGGAGGGAATTTCGGGTCGTGACACAAATAACAATAAATGCAACATAAATGAACCAGTGATATGCACAACAGGGTAACAAGAAGACCATTAATATTGCTCAACAAATAATAAATACAAGTACACCCAATTAGATCAAGTCCTTCAATTTAATTCTTTCACATGTAATTCTTTCGAATAAATAACTTCTAAAATTATTTCTTCCGAATAAATATCCTTTGAATATAAAACTCTTTCAAATAAAGATCTTGCAAATATATCCCTTTCAAATAAATATCTTTCAAATATAATTCTTTTAAATTAATTTTTTTCTAATATAATTCCTTCAAATAAATATTTTCAATTACAATTCTTTCAAATAAAAGTCACCATGTGACACCCCATTTTATAATCATAAAATACGAGTATCAGCCCACTTTCATATTTTTCGTAAACACGGGTCTCATCCCACTTTCATATTTTCACGGCACTTTGCGCCCATAGGAAAAATCCATAATGAAATTAAATTCCAAGAAATATCAACCATCAAACCCACATAATTCACATAAATATACAGGTAACATTCACATCAAATCGTCATATAAAAACAAATTCAATAAATGTGAATTGAGGCATGGCAAATAGATGATTAAATAAATGCCAACAATTATCCAATTTATTACACAATATACCCAAGACTTTAACTCAATATATTTTTCACATATAAGCCCGAGTATGTACTCGTCACCTCGCGTATATGGCTTTTCACATTTCAAAAATAGCACATAAGACTCGATGCCTAAAGGGTAATTCCCCCACTCAAGGTTAGGCAAGATACTTACCTTTTTGAAATTAGGCTGATATTCTAAAATTGCCTTCTTGCTTGAATTGATCTCCGGACAACTCAATTCTATCCAAATTAATTCAATTCTGTCAATACTAATTATATGAATTAATTCCATATGAAAATACTAATTTTCTAACAAAATCCGAAATTTAACTCAAAGATCGCTTGTGGGGCCTACGTCTCAGAATTCGACGAAACTCACAAAATCTAATAACCCATTCAATTACGAGTCCACCCATACAAAGTTTATCAAATTCCAATAAAAACTCGACCTCCAAATCTAAAATTTTCGTTCTTGAAAGAAGTTTTGCAAATATCTTGATTTCTTCCATTTAAATCCGAAATAAATGATGAATATAACCATGGATTTATGAAATATAATCACTTTTGGATATATGACACTTACCCAAGTCGAAGTCATAAAGAAATCCTCAAAATCGCCCAAGAACCGTGCTCCAAAAATCCAAAATGAAATGAAGGAAATGACCATTTTTTTGTCCTTAAGTTTCTGCTCATCCATCACTAAAAGCCCATTTTCCGTCACTAAAAGTCCACACCAGAACTTGGTTGGACCAACAATTATTGTTTTCACTAAAAAAACTCTAACTCCATCATACGAACTCGGAATTTGACGATTCTTGTTCCCATGAGTCATAAATAATAATGCGAACCTAGTCATTCAATCGAAACTCAATTCGGAGCTTATTTTCTCAATGCGATACCAATTTCGCTCGTTAAACAATTAACTCATATTTTGTGCTAAAAACCTAATCGCGACTTGATGAAATTAGACCAAACTTTCCAGATCACTCCTATAATTCATTATCAAAATTCTGGAAGTCTCGAAATTGAATTTTGATCTCTAGAACTAAAAATGGACCTTTGGATCATTACATGCTTATGTTGAAAACATCGAACTCTTCCAAAACTCTTCCCCGACAGCCTATAGTGTATCAACCATAACTTCTTGTACTCAACTCCAACTGCCAAACAGTTTAAATTTCTGCAAACTAGATATAAAGGGCTACAACTTTCATGTTTTGCTCATCACCCAACTTCTTATAAATTGCAAGATATAAGCTCCTAAAGTCAGCCATATGCAGCAGAAATTTCTGACGATGCACACTGTTGTAGCCAAAATCTCCAGTACCAGCTTCAGTCAATCAATCATAACATTTTGTACAAATGTCCAAAATATGAATAGTTTATCATTCTGGAAACTAGAATCAAAGGGCTACAACTTTCATGTTTTGATAATTTCTAGATTCCTTACAGATTTCGAGATATAAGTTTTCAAAGTCAGCTCTGCGCATCAGAAATTTCGCACATTGCTGTCGAAAAAACCAGCAGTTAAAAATGATCTGAAACCACTCCGAAGCTCACCCGAGGCCCTCGGGACCTCAACCCAATACACCAATGTCACGACCCAAATTAGCCCTCCGTAAGGTGTCGTGAGGGCACCTAGTCTTTACTACTAGGTAAGCCTAATATTACGAAAAATATAAAGAAAACACAACATTGTTTTTAAAGATAAACAACATATTGTGAATAACCAAGAGTAGTACCACTCGGCATATACAAAATAATTTCCCAAGACCCGGAATATCACTAAGTCACAAGTTTCTATAATCTATGTAGCTCTATACAAAAGTCTGAAGATAATAAAGAAAGTCTCTAGGCGAGGGAGTAGAAGGGGACTCCTAAGATCTGTAGACGCAAGTAAAAGTACCTTAAAGTCTCCTAGAATCAGCAGCACGCACTAACCCCAAGGCTGATAGCTCGTACCTAGATCTGCACACAGAAACATGTGCAGGAAAGGGCATGAGTACACCACAATGGTACCCAGTAAGTGCCAAGCCTAACCTTGGTCGAGTAGTGACGAGGTCAGGTCAAGGCCCTACCGGAATAAATATAATAAATTAAACAGTAAAAGATAAAAGTAAAATTTACGGTAACACATTTAAAGAAATTTTCGAAAATTTAACAGTGAAGGGAGTCCTCGGCTCAGAACAAGGTAAACACAGTGGGGAATCTCCCGGGATACAGTCCCGTAGTTCCAAATGAATATGCAGTTCAAGGGGATCTCCCGGAATACGTCCGTAGTCCCAAAGTAAATATGTAGTGCTAGGGGATCTCCCAGAATACGTCCGTAGTCCCAAAGTAAATATGCAGTGCTGGGGGATCTCCCATAATACGTCTGTAGTCCCAATTTAAATATGCAACACAAGATGAAATGGCAGGTATGGCAGCGAGTTATACAGTTTATACTGAACACATATAAGGAAAGTAGGGACTTAACTAAGCAGGGCACACAGAATGTCAAATAGGCAGTTAAAACACGTAAGCATGCTTCTCTGGTCTAGGTTTAACAATTAAATGTATTAGTGCAATTTAATAAGGAAAAACAGTTTATGATTTAGAAAGGAAAACAGGATTTTTGCAATAATAGCCCATGTACGTACTCGTCACCTCACGTACACGGCGCCCACACATCAATTAATATCAAGCATCTTAAAGGAAAGTCCCCAATACAAGGTTAGGCAAGCCACTTACCTCGAACCGCTCAAATCAACTCGATATCACGTTCTTGCCACGAGTATCTGACTCCAAATGGCCCGAATCTATTCAATTTAATTGCATAATGTAAATATAACTACAAGTAACTAATTTAGCTAATTAATTCGAAGCAAAAGCGTAAAATTATGGAAAATGCCCAAAAAGTCTCCCCAGGCACACGTCTCGGAATCGGGTAAAAATTACAAATTATAAACACCCATTCACTCACGAGTTCACTCGAATAAAAATCATCTAAATCCGACGTCAAATTCCCATTCAAATCTCAGATTTTCAATTGGGGAACCTTTTCCCCCATTTCCAAATTTCTACCCTCATTTTCCTTAATTAGACGAGGAAAACAACAATAGATTAATGTATTATGATCAAAATAGAGTAAGAATTAGTTACCCAATAGTTCTCCTTCAAAATCCCTCGAGAAATTGTCTCCCACCGAGCTCTAAATCGAATTGATGAAAAATGAGGGATGAACCCTCGAAGCTGCCTGTTCAACCCAACGATTTTCGCACCTGCGCAAATCATCGCAGGTGCGAAGGTCACTTATCCGGGCTGGGTCCGCACCTACACGCTTGAGTCCACACCTGCGGATGCGCTTCTACACTCAATCGTCTGCTTCTGTGGAACCTTGGGTCCTTCTCACCTCCGCATCTGCGACCACTGACTCCCCGGCCTAAAAGCGCACCTGCGATCCAAGCCTCGCTTCTGCGAGGCCGCACCTGCGGACTCCCCATCACAGGTGCGAAAATACCAGAACCAGCAAAAATCAAAGATTCCTCTAAGTCCAAGCTTTCACTCGTTAAGCATCCAAAACAGACCCAAGGCCACCTCAACCAAACATACCAACCAATCCTAAAACACCATACGAACTTAGTCGAGCCTTCAAACCATGTCGAACAACGCCAAAATCATGAATTAAGCACGGATTCAAGCCTAAGAATTTTAAAATTTTTCAAATTCTACAAACGACGCCGAACCACATCAAATCTAGTCCGAATGACCTCAAATTTTCCACACAGGTCACAAATAACACTATGAACCTACAGCCACTTTCAGAATTACATTCTGAGCTGGATATCAAAATTTCCACTAGCGCCGAAATCGCCGAAAAACTAACTTCCGCCAATTCAAGCCTAAATCTACTACAGACCTCCAACACACATTTCGGATACGCTCCTAACTCCAAAATCACTCAACGGAGCTAACCGAGTCAACATAATTCCATTCCGGATCCATCTTCATATAGTTTCGACTACGGTCCAAACTCCAAGGCTTAAACTCACAACTAGGGACTAAGTGTCCCAAAACTCTATGAATTCCATAACCAATCACTCCGGAAAGTCCCAAAAGCAGAAACAAATATTGGGAAAACAGATATTAGGGGATCAGGGCTCTAATTCTCAAAACGATCGGTCGGGTCGTTACATCCTCCCCCTCTTAAAACAATTGTTCATCCTCGAACAAGTATAAAGACATACTTGGAACTGTGAAAAGATGAGGGTATTGGCTGCGCATATCCTGCTCGGTCTCCCAAGTAGCCTCCTCGACCAGCTGACCCCTTTACTGGACCTTTACTGAGGCAATGTTCTTTGACCTGAGCTTTATGACCTGCCTGTCCAAAATGGCTACTGGCTCTTCAACATAAGATAGATCCTTGTCCAACTGGACCGAGTTGAAATCCAAAACATGAGTCGGATCACCGTGATACTTCAGGAGCATAGACATGTGGAATACCGGGTGAACTCCTGCTAGGCTGGGAGGTAAGGCAAGCTCATAAGCAACCTCCCCAACTCGTCGCAATATCTCAAAAGGACCAATGAACCTCGGGCTCAGCTTGCCATTCTTCCCGAACCTCATGACACCCTTCATAGGCGATACCCGAAGTAAGACCCGCTCACCAACCATAAATGCCAAGCCACGAACCTTCCGGTCCGCATAACGCTTCTGCCTGGACTGGGCTGTGTGAAGTCTCTCCTGAATCACCTTCATCTTATCCAGGGCATCCTGGACCAAATCTGTGAACAACAATCGGGCCTCGCCCGTCTCAAACCATCCCACTGGGGACCGACACCGCCTACCATACAAAGCCTCATATGGTGCCATCTAAATGCTGGACTGGTAACTGTTATTGTAAGCGAACTCTACAAGTGGCAAGTATTGGTCCCATGACCCTCCGAACTCCATCACACAGGCACGGAGCATATCCTCAAGAATCTGAATCGTACGCTCGGACTGCCCGTCCATCTGAGGGTGAAAGGTTATGCTCAACTCCACCCTAGTACCCAACTCCTGCTGTACGGCTCTCCAAAACTGTGATGTGAACTGTGTACCTCTGTCTGAAATGATGGATACTAGAATACCATGAAGGCGGAAAATCTCTCTGATATAAATCTCAGCCAACCTCTCAGAACAATAAGTGGTCAACACCGGAATAAAATGAGCTGACTTGGTCAGCCGATCCACGATCATTCAAATAGCATCGAACCTTCTCAAAGTCCGTGGAAGTCCAACTACAAAGTCCATGGTGATCCGCTCCTACTTCCACTCTGGGATCTCGAACCTCTGAAGTAATCCACCCGGCCTCTGGTGCTCATATTTGACCTGCAGACAGTTGAGACACTTGGCCACAAACCCAACTATATCCTTCTTCATCCTCCTCCACCAGTAGTGCTGTCTCAAATCCTGGTACATCTTCGCGGCACCGGGATGAATGGAGTACCGCGAGCTGTGGGCCTCCTCGAGAATCAACTCCCGAAGCCCATCTACATTGGGCACACAGATCCAGACCTGTATCCTCATCACACCGTCATCACCAATAGTCACATCTCTGGCATCACCTCGCCGAACCCTGTCCTGAAGAACTAAAAGATGAGGATCATCGTACTGGCGCTCCCTGATACGGTCATAAAGAGAAGACCGAGCAACCACACAAGCTAATACCCGGCTAGGCTCTGAAATATTCAATCTCACGAACTGGTTGGCTAAGGCCTGAACATCCAAGGCTAAGGGCCTCTTAGCTGCCGAAAGATATGCCAAACTCCCCAAACTCTCTGCCCGGTGACTCAAGGCGTCGGCCACTACATTGGCCTTCCCCGGGTGGTATAATATAGTGATATCATAGTCTTTAAGTAGCTCCAACCACCTCCGCTGACACAAATTAAGGTCCTTCTGCCTGGACAAGTACTGCAAACTCCGGTAGTCAGTGTAAATCTCACAGGGAACACCTTACAAATAATGACACCAGTTCTTCAGGGCGTGAATAATAGCTGCTAATTCGAGATCATGAACCAGATAATTCTTCTCACGCACCTTCAACTGTATAGACACGTAGGCAATCACCCTACCGTCCTGCATCAATACCGCTCCAAGGCCAATCCTCGAGGTATCACAATAGACAGTGTAGGACCCTGAATCTGTAGGCAATACTAATACTGGGGCTGTAGTCAAAGCTGTCTTGAGCTTCTGAAAGATCTCCTCGCACTCCTCGGTCCACCTGAACAGAGCACCCTTCTGGGTCAGCCTGGTCATAGGTGCCGTAATGGATGAAAATCCCCCCATAAAGCGACTGTAATACCCCGCCAAACTAAGGAAACTGTGGATCTCCATAGCTGATGACGGTCTGGGCCAACTCTACACTGCCTCCACCTTCTTCGGATCTACCTTGATCCCATCACAAGACACTATGTGGCCCAAGAATGTCACTGAATCAAGCCAGAATTCACACTTAGAAAATTTTGCATACAATTTCTTCTCCCTCAAAGTCTGAAGCACGGTCCTCAGGTGCTGTTCATGATCTTCCCGAGACCGGGAATATACCAGGATGTCGTCAATAAATACAATGATGAAGGAATCAAGATAAGGTCGAAACACACTGTGCATCAAATGCATAAAGGCTGCTGGGGCATTGGTCAGCCCAAATGATATGACAAGAAACTCATAGTGACTATATCTGGTCCTGAAAGCAGTCTTTGGGATGTCCGGCTCCCGAATCTTCAACTGATGATAGCCAGAACGCAAGTCAATCTTGGAAAATACCCTGGCACCCTATAACTGATCAAATAAATCATCAATGCGAGGCAGAAGATACTTGTTCTTCACTATAACCTTGTTCAACTGCCGATAATCAATACACATACGCATAGAACCATCCTTCATCTTCACAAATAAGACCGGAGCACTCCAAGGTGATACACTAGGCCTGATGAAACACTTATCAAGTAACTCCTGCAACTACTCATTTAACTCCTTCAACTCAGGAGGAGCCATACGGTAGGGAGGAATAGAAATGGGCTGAGTGTCCGGCAACAAATCAATGCCAAAATCAATATCTTTGTCGGGCGGCATGCCCGGAAGATCAGCTGGAAACACATATAGAAAATCCCTCACTACTGGAACTGACTCAACTGTAGGGGTAACAATACTGACATCTCTCACATAGGCTAAATACGCATCATACCCCTTCTCAACCATTCGCTGAGCCTTAATAAATGAAATGACCCTGCGGGGAGTATACTCTAAGGTACCTCTCCACTCTAATCTCGGCAAACCTGGCATAGCCAGCGTCACGGTCTTAGCGTGACAATCAAGAATAGCATAATGGGGCGACAACTAGTCCATGCCCAAGATAACATCAAAATCTACCATACTGAGTAATAACAAATCGGCTCTGGTCTCAAAACCACTAAGAGCTATCAAACACGACCGATACACGTGGTCCATAATGAGAGAATCTCCCACGGGAGTAGATACATAAACAGGGGAACTCAAAGAATCTCGAGATATCCCCAAATGTAGAGCAAAATAAGAAGACACATATGAATACGTAGAGCCTGGGTCAAATAATACTGATCCCTATGACAGACAGGGACGATACCTGTGATGACTGAATCTGAAGCAACGGCCTCTGAACGGGCTGGAAGGGCATAGTACCTGGCATGGCCTCCCCCTCTAGGGCGACCTCGACCTCCCTGACATCCACCTCGAGCTGGCTGAGGAGGTGGGGTGGCAGCTAGTGCTGGAAGAATGGTTGGAGGACCCGGTGGAGCACGTGGAGGCTGATAAGTCTATGAAGGTGCACCCCTCCTGGCTCTGGGGCAATCTCTAACCAGGTGATGAGTGTCACCACACTCAAAACAATCTCTCGGAGGACGCGGCGGCTAAGACTGACTCGGACCGGGCCTACTGGACTGGCCGGTAATAGCACCTCGAGTAGGAGGCATACCGAATACTGGTGGTGCATAATAGGGCTCCTGAGGTCTATGAGGAGCTGGAACACCGCTGGCTGCTGGAAGAGCTGAATGAAAAAGGCGACTCACAAAACCCCTACCATAGCGTGCTGCTGGTGCACGAGCTCCTGAATAATGACCAGTCTCTCGAGACCTCTTGGCCTCTCTCTCCTCTTTGTCCCGGGCAAACATGCCATCCACTCTCCTGGCAATGCTCACTGCCTACTGATAAGTGATGTCCATCTCTAACTCCCTGGCCATACTGGTCCGAATACTGGGGTGGAGTCCCTCAATGAAGCGATGAACCCTCTCTCTGACCGTAGCAACCAGAGCCGGTGCATGGCGAGCTAACTCACTGAAATGGACTGCATACTCCGACACAGTCATAGCACCCTGACGCAACTGCTCAAACTCTGCGCGCCAAGCATCCCTGACGCTCTGAGGAACATACTCACGCAACAATATCTCTGAAAACTGAGTCCAAGTGAGTGAGGCTGCCTCATCCGGACTACTCAGCTCGTAGGAATGCCACCACTAATATGCTGCTCCCCACAGCTGAAAAGCGGTAAAAGAAACCCCACTCATCTCCACAATGCCCATAGTGCGGAGAATACGATGACACTCCTCAAGAAACCCCAGAGCATCATCTGAAGCTAGTCCGTTGATAGTAGGTGGGTGGTACTTCTGGTACATCTCAAGTCTGAGCTGCTCTGCCTCAGAAGCAGCTACCCTGGTCTCGTGCTGAACCGGAGCCACTGGGGGCATAGGAATATACTCTGGGGCCTGATCAACCTAGACCCTCTGCTCAGAAGTGTGGATTTTAGGAGTCTATGCCCCTCCCCCGGCCTGAGATGTAGCGGGAGCTATCGGAAATAGTCTAGCCTAAGCCAGAGTGCTCTACATGCTCAAGAACTAAGCTAAAGTCTCCTGGAGGGCTGGAGTAGCAATAGGGATCTCCGGTGCTGGCCCTCAGCTAGAGCTGCAGGGGGCGGCTCCTCTGACGCAGCTCTCGCAGGTGCTCGGGCTGCACCGTATGGTCGTCCTCTACCCTAACCCCGGCCTCTGGCGGCTCTGATAGAGGGCTCAGGTGCCTGATCGTTGGTCCTCCCTGTACGGGTCCTCACCATCTGTGACAAAGAATAGAATAGAGTTTTAGAATTTTGGTATCAATAACTCGCACGACAGGGAAATCAAAGGAATATGATTGTTCTTAACAATTACATAGCCTCCCGAAGATAAGTACGGACATCTCTGCACCGATCCGCGAGACTCTAATAAACCGACTTGTGACCAGCGACTCCTATGAACCTAGTGCTTTGATACCAACTTGTCACGACCCAAATTAGCCCTCCGTAAGGTGTCGTGATGGCACCTAGTCTTTACGACTAGGTAAGCCTAATATTACAAAAAATATAAAGAAAACACAACATTTTTTTTAAAGATAAACAGCATATTGTGAATAACCAAGAGTAGTACCACTCGGCATATTCAAAATAATTTCCCAAGACCCGGAATATCACTAAGTCACAAGTTGATATAATCTATGTAGCTCTATACAAAAGTCTGAAGATAATAAAGAAAGTCTCTGGGCGAGGGAGTGAAGGGGGACTCCGAAGATCTGCGGACGCAAGCAGAAGTACCTTGAAGTCTTCTAGAATCAGCAGCACGTACTAACCCCAAGGCTGATAGCTCGTACCTGGATTTGCACACGAAAACATGTGCAGGAAAGGGCATGAGTACACCACAATGGTACCTAGTAAGTGCCAAGCCTAACCTCGATCGAGTAGTGACGAGGTCAGGTCAAGGCCCTACCGGAGTAAATATAATAAATAAAATAGTAAAAGATATAAGTAAAATTTACGGTAACACAGTTAAAGAAATTTTTGAAAATTTAACAGTTAAGGGAGTCCTCGACTCAGAACAAGGTAAACACAGTGGGGAATCTCCCGGGATACCGTCTCGTAGTTCCAAATGAATATGCAGTACATGGGGATCTCCCAGAATACGTCCGTAGTTCCAAAGTAAATATGCAGTGCTGGGGGATCTCCGGGAATACATCCGTAGTCCCAAAGTAAATATGCAATACAGGGGGATCACTCGGAATACGTCCGTAGTCCCAATTTAAATATGCAACGCAAGATGAAATGGCAGGTATAGCATCGAGTTATACAGTTTATACTGAACACATATAAGGAAAGTAGGGACTTAACTAAGCATGGCACACAGAATGTCAAATAGACAGTTAAAACACGTAAGCATGCTTCTCTAGTCTAAGTTTAACAATTAAACGTATTAGTGCAATTTAATAAGGAAAAATAGTTTATGATTTAGAAAGGAAAAACGAGATTTTTGCAATGATAGCCCGTGTACGTACTCGTCACCTCACGTACACGGCGCCCACACATCAATTAATATCAAGCATCTTAAAGGAAAGTCTCCAACACAAGGTTAGGCAAGCCACTTACCTCGAACCGCTCAAATCAACTCGATATCACGTTCTTGCCACGAGTATCCGACTCTAAATGGCCCGAATCTATTCAAATTAATTGCATAATATAAATATAACTACAAGTAACTAATTTAGCTAATTTTTCGAAGCTAAAGCGTGAAATTAGGAAAAACGCCCAAAAAGTCTCCACGGGTTCACGTCTCAGAATCGGGTAAAAATTACAAATTATAAACACCCATTCACTCACGAGTTCATTCCGTTAAGCATCCGAAACAGACCCGAGGCTCCCGGGAACTCAACCAAACATACCAACCAATCCTAAAATACCATACGAACTTAGTCGAGCCTTCAAACCACGCCGAACAACACCAAAATCATGAATTAAGTACGGATTCAAGCCTAAGAATTTAAAATTTTCCAAATTCTACAAACGACGCCGAACCACATCAAATCTAGTCCGAATGACCTCAAATTTTACACACAGGCACAAATGACACTATGAACCTACAGCCACTTTCAGAATTCCATTCCGAGCTCGATATCAATATTTCCACTATCGGCCGAAATCGCCGAAAAACTAACTTCCGCCAATTCAAGCCTAAATCTACTACAGACCTCCAAAACACATTCCGGACGCGCTCCTAGCCCCAAAATCACCCAACGGAGCTAACAGAGTCGATGGAATTCCATTCCGAATCCGTCTTCACACAATTCCGACTACGGTCCAAACTCCAAGGCTTAAACTCACAACTAGGGACTAAGTATCCCAAAACTCTCTGAATTCCATAATCAATCACTCCGGCAAGTCCCAAAAGCATAAACAAATATGGGGAAAGCAGGTATTAGGGGATCGGGGCTCTAATTCTCAAAATGATCGGTCGGGTCGTTACAACCAACAAGTCCTAAAAATCATACGAACTTAGTTGAAACATTAAATTACTTAAAACAACGCTAAAACCACGAATCATACCCCAATTCAAGCTTAAGGAACTTGAGAATTTCTAACTTCTACATTCGATGCCGAAACCTACCAAATCAATTCCGATTGATCTCAAATTTTGCGCACAAATCATAAATGACATAACGGACCTATGAAAATTTTCAGAATTGGATTATGACTCTGATATCAAAAATTCAACTCCCTGGTCAAACTTCCCAAAAAATCAACTTTCGTCATTTCAAGCAAAATTTTACTACGGACTTCCAAATAATTTTTCGGACACGCTCTTTAGTCCAAAATCATCATACGGAGCTATTGGAATCATCAAAACTCTATATCGGGGTCGTTTACATGTAATTCACCATCCGGTCAATTATTTCAACTTAAGCTTCCAAAACAAGAATTATTTTTTCAATTAAATCCTGAATCATCCGAAAACCAAACTTGACCACCCTCGCAAGTCATAATACACATTTCAAAGCTGCTCGAGACCTTATGCCACCGAACGGAACGTAAATTCTTAAAACGACAAGTCGGGTCGTTACAGCCTCCCCATCTTAAAACATACATTCGTCCTCGAGCGTGGCAAGAATTATTCTAAGGACATTAAATTTCTAAGTGTATTATTACACACATACTCATGGTTGATTCCACATCACCACAATTTAGTGTGGGTCCCACAATACCATCTCAGTTGAGATTATTTCTTTTGTCCTCATTTATAAACTTTAAAGCCAACTTCTTACACTCCCATAACCACATCTCTGGTCATAATAGTTGTTTATAATTAATTCCAACATCCTCAATTAATCTTATATTAACTAAAATCTCATTTCAAATTTTCGCAACACTGACAGCAACATTCCAGGCATGAAGACCTCATAATTATTTATCCGAATCAACGAGTCGCATTTAACACCACCTGAGCACTGACCTTATAGGCTAAAATGCAATGTTTACAACATGAATATGGATAAATTTGCACAGAAAAATATAAAAGAATTATCAAATAAGCCTAACAGGCATGACTCCCCATTAATACTATAGTTCAAATTTAATTTCACAAAGGGAGAATTTAAACTCATAAATTTTTCACCACAAGGACCTTGTCCTTATATAACTTCCACCGCGGCTTGTAGCCCAGTTTAAATATTTCACATCATATAAAAATGTGAGGATCTCGTCCTCAACTCTGAATCACAAGTATTTTTCACATTGTGCCAATTGAAATTTTTTCATTTCGTTTCTTTCTTCTTTTTAATCAATTCTATAAACAATTTTCACAACACATAATGAACCCTCATACCAATAGGGCATGTAATTCATAAAATTGAACTCAATTATTCCGAAATCACATCAAAATCCACTATAGCGAGTAATAAAAAGCCACTTTTGCACTCATAGCTCTTAATAGTGTACAAAACAAAATGATAGACACATGCTAACACCATCAAATCTCCCAACAGGGATAAACACATAAATAGGTTTTGGAATTATGAAGCTCACCCATAAGTGGAGCATAATATGAGGACTCGCCTCGATACTCAGAACCGAATCAAACTAAGGAAAATATTCCTTTATAACAAATCATGATCGTACCTATAACGACACCATCTAGTGTAGAAGCCTCAGCCAAATCATAGCGATTATATCAACGGGTCAGGCCTCCACCTCTTAGGCGCACTCTACCCGTCTGTCCTCAACCCCTAACTGGCTGTGCACGTGGGGTAGTAGCTGCACTGGGGGCCATAATCTGAGTGTTCTGATAAAATCCACCCCTCCCAAGTCTGGGACAATCTTTCATAATGTGCCTAGTGTCACCACACTCATAACAGCCCCTCTGAGGTCGCGGTTGCTCATACTGAGTCTATGCCGGATAACTGGAATAACCATTATAGGAATCATGTGTCGGTGGTGCATTAAAAGAACTTACTGGAGCACCCCGAGTATTCTGAAATTGTTTCCATGACCCCGCTGATACTGAAATGTAGAATTATTAAGGACGCGGGAATCCCGCAAGTCCAACATCATCCCATACAAATCTCAGCTCTTAATCATATACAAGTTTCGGAGAACCTTTCAATACCACATAAATACATCTCATGCCAAAACTAATATAACACATGACCCAGCAATCTAATCATTGATAGTGGACTCCCCTCACTTGGCGCTAAGCCATAAGACACATTCCGATGATCCACAATACTAACCTTCATCGCTCGTACGACACCGGTCATAAGACATCTCAAACCATTTATTTGGCGCATGTCATCCTCGTGACAGTTAAACTCGTTTCCTCTAGTGTCTTGGCTGCTAGTATGTACCCTTCGCTAAATAGAAGTCCCATATGAACCACATAGTCTCTAATACCACCAACTATCTTCAGATCTACATCCACCTCGTGACCCTACCATGATTGTGATGATTAGGCAACTAATTAAACCTTCTTAAGATAGTACTTATCAACCAGAAGTCAGAACCTGTTGCACCCCCATGTGCACAACTGAATGATCTCTCAATACTTCTGTATCCTCGATCTGGACAATACGTGGTAACAATGGTTGAGCAACCCTGTCTCTCTTATAACCCCTCTGTAGTATCACGAACTGTTGGTGCATAGTCGATACCAAGTACGCAATTTCATACACGAGTGGATGCAAAAGAACATAAGATATATGCTTCAAGCTGAATAAATGCCGCACGATAAGGAATTAAAGAAGTGAAATTTTTTCTATTAGCTCTGTAGCCTCTCGAAGATAAGTACATACGTCTCCGTACCGATCCGCAAGACTCTACTAAACTCATTCGTGACTCGTAGAACCTATGAACCTAGAGCTCTAATACCAACTTGTCACAACCCAAAATCCCACCACAGGCGTCGTGATGACACTTAGTCTCTAAGACTAAGTAAGCCGATTATGATTACAATTCAAGCCAATTTAGTTTTTCAAACATATAATTAAATACTAGTGTCAAAACCAACAGCAAAAATAATTACAAACAACCTCCCAAGACTGGCAATATTGAGTCACGAACTCTAACTAAATACATAGAATGATCTCAAGGATCAAATACTCAATACTGTTTGATTAATAATTAACAGTACAATAAAATAAAAAGACTTCAAGGGACTGCGATGACCAAGCAACTCAACCTTGAATCCTTGCGATCACACTTTAAATCTGTCCGAGTCTGATAGCTCCAATACCTAGCTCTGCACAAAAAATGTGCAGAAGTGTAGTATGAGTACACCACAGTCGGTACCCAGTAAGTATCAAGACTAACCTCAGTGGAGTAGTGATGAGGTACAGTCAAGACACTCACTAGTCTAATAACCTGTGCAATATAGTATACAAAATAATAAAAAATAAATAACAATAAAGGCAACATAAATGAACCAGTGATATGCACAACAGGGCAACAAGAACATCATTAATATTGCTCAACAAATAATAAATACAAGTACACCCAATTAAATCAAGTCCTTCAAATATAATTCTTTCACATGTAATTCTTTCGAATAAATAACTTCTGAAAATATTTCTTCCGAATAAATATCCTTTGAATATAAAACTCTTTCAAATAAAGATCTTGCAAATATATCCCTTTCAAATAAATATCTTTCAAATATAATTCTTTTAAATTAATTTTTTTCTAATATAATTCCTTCAAATAAATATTTTCAATTACAATTCTTTCAAATAAAAGTCACCATGTGACACCCCATTTTATAATCATAAAATACGAGTATCAGCCCACTTTTATATTTTTCGTAAACACGGGTCTCATCCCACTTTTATATTTTCACGGCACTTTGCGCCCATAATTAAATCATCATATTTACCCGGCACCTCGTGCCCACTTTTCATATCATAGTTGCACGGACAGTTCACGTGCCAATAATAAAACCATCATATTTTTTCGGCACCTCGTGCCCACGTTTCATATCCATTGCGGCGTGCAACCCGATCCCTTATAACATTACTTGCCTGACAATAGCCACAGGCTCACAATTTCAACATCGATCAGGCTATTATCAAGTTTACCGAAACAACAAGACAAGTTGCACAAGATATAAAAATAAACACAAGGAATATCCCAACATCACATGAAAATTACCAACACAATAACTCCACATCATCACATATCATCCCTGGCAATAGCCACCCTTATCTCTTATATAGTCACCCTTATCACTCCTATAATAGCCTCCCTTATCCCTCCGCCCTGACAATATCAATAGCCACCCTTATCGCTCCTATAGCCACCCTTATCTCTCCTATAGCCACCCTTATCACTCCGCCCAGACAATATCCCAACACACATAACAATAGTGAAATTCCACCCTTATACCCATATAATATCAATAGTGGAATGCCACCCTTATATCCTCAAAATAATAACTCAACAATTTACACATAATATTATCACGGCAAGATAACAAAAATCAATTCATAACACAATTTGCCCAATGGCCACAACCAATTCTAGAAAATATAATAATTCAATTAATTTCACAACAAATAGCTGAAGGCTCCACACAATGTGTATAAGACCTCAAAAAAAATTAACAGAGATAGAAATTACTCAGCATAGGGAAACTCCCTCATTAATCCCAATTTTCAATAATTATAAAAACACCTCTTCTTAAGCTCATTTAATTAATTATTTACAGAGGGAAAATCCATAATGAAATTAAATTCCAAGAAATATAAACCATCAAACTCACATAATTCACATAAATATACAAGTAACATTCACATCAAATCTGCATATAAAAACAAATTCAATAAATGCGAATTGAGGCATGGAAAATAGATGATTAAATAAATGCCAACAATTATCTAATTTACTATACAATATACCCAAGACTTTAACTCAATAAATTTTTTACATATAAGCCCGAGTACGTACTCATCACCTCGCGTACACTGCTTTTCACATTTCATAAATGGCACATAAGACTCGATGCCTAAGGGGTAATTCCCCCACTCAAGGTTAGGCAAGATACTTACCCTTTTGAAATTAGGCTGATATTCCAAAATTGCCTTCTTGCTTGAATTGACCTTCGGACAGCTCAATTCTATCCAAATTAATTCAATTCAGTCAATACTAATTATAGGAATTAATTCCATATGAAAATACTAATTTTCCAACAAAATTCGAAATTTAACTAAAAAATCTCTCGTGGGGCCCACGTCTCGGAATTCGACAAAGCTCATAAAATCCGATAACCCATTCAATTACGAGTCCACCCATACCAATTTTATCAAATTCCGATAACAACTCGACCTCCAAATCTAACATTTTCGTTCTTGAAAGGTTTTGCAAAAATCTTGATTTCTTCCATTTTAAATCCGAAATAAATGATGAATATAACCATGGATTTAAGAAATATAATCACTTTTGGATATAGGACACTTACCCAAGTCGAAGTCGTGAAGAAATCCTCAAAATTGCCCAAGAACCGTGCTCCAAAAATCCAAAACGAAATGAAAGAAATGACCATTTTTTCGTCCTTAAGTTTCTGCCCATCCGTCAATAAAAGCCCATTTTCCGTCACTAAAAGTCCATTTTTCGTCACTAAAAGTCCACACCAGAACTTGCTTGCACCAACAATTATTTTCTTCACTAAAAAGGCTCTAACTCCATCATACGAACTCGGAATTCGACGATTCTTGTTCCTGTGAGTCACAAATAATAATACAAACCTAGTCGTTCAATCGAAACTCAATTTGGAGCTCATTTGCTCAATACGATACCAATTTTTCTCGTTAAAAAATTAACTCATGTTTTGCGCTAAAAACCCAACCGCGACTTGATGAAATTAGACCAAACTTATCAGATCACTCCTATAATTCATTATCAAAATTCCGGAAGTCTCGAAATCGAATTTCGATCTCTAAAACTAAAAATGGACCTTTGGATCATTACATGCTTATACTGAAAACATCGAACTCTTCCAAAACTCTTCCCCGACAATCTGTAGTATATCAATCATAACTTCTTGTACTCAATTCCAACTGCCAAACATTTTAAATTTCTAAAAATTAGATACAAAGGGTTACAACTTTTATGTTTGCGAGATATAAGCTCCCAAAGTCAGCCATGTGCAGTAGAAATTTCTGGGGATGCACACTGCTGTAAAGTACCAGCTTCAGTCAATCAATCACAACTATTTGGGAGAATTTTTCAGATGCTTTCCTTGACCAGTACTTACCGCGGGAGATCCGACAGGCTCGAGTCGATCAGTTTCTAGCCCTCAAGCAGGGTAATATGAGTGTTCGAGAGTATAGTCTCCGTTTTGACTCATTGGCCAGATATGCACCATCCATAGTTTCTACTATGCGGGACAGGATTCACAGGTTTATAGCAGGGTTAGCCCCAGAGTTAACCGAGGCATGTGCCACCGCTGCATTGCAGGATAGTATGGATATCTCCCGGATTCAGGCATTCGCCCAGAATATAGAAAGGGGTAGGCGTCGGCAGCAGGGTACAGAGAGGGCTGAGCAAGGGCAACGTAAGAGGATGAGATTTCCCAGGTCTCAGGAGCAATCTCAGGGTAGTTATAGGACCCAGTACTTCGGACGGCCACCTAGGCCTCCGCCACCTCAGTTACAGGGTTACGGGTATGACCGCTATACTCAGTCAGGACCAGGTGAGAGCTCACGGGCATCGGGTTTGCAGCGACAACGAGGTTCTGCGCAGACATGGTCATTTCCTCCGCGGTGTGACATCTGTGGTAGAGGACACTTGGGTCAATGCCGAGCAGGTTCTGATGCTTGTTATACATGTGGGCGTCCGGGGCATATGATGCGAGATTGCCCAAATAGAGATTCTGGGGGAATGGCACAACCAGCGAGTTCAGCAACAGGATCGTCTATGTCCGTGCATCCTTCAAGGCGTAAGTCTCAATCTTCGGCTGGTAGAGGTCGAGGCAGAGGTAGAGGTTCCAGTTCAAGTGGTAATCAGAACCGTATCTATGCTTTAGCGGGTCGACAGGACCAGGAGTCTTCACCAGACGTTGTGACAGGTATATTAACCATTTGCTCTCACGATGCTTATGCTTTGATAGACCCAGGATCTACTTTATCGTATATTACCCCATTTGTCGCGAGGAAGTTTGGTATAGTGCCTGAAATACTAAGTGATCCTTTTGCGGTATCTACACCGGTCGGAGAATCGATTATTGCTAGACAGGTTTACCGAGGTTGTACGGTGACAATTTGTAGTCGTCAGACCTCAGCTGACCTAGTTGAGCTAGAGATGATGGACTTTGATGCTATCATGGGCATGGACTGGTTGGCAGCTTGCTATGCCACAGTTGATTGCCGAGCAAAGGTAGCCAAATTTCATTTTCCGGGTGAGCCAGTCCTTGAATGGGTAGGTAATACACCAACACCCAGAGGTAGGTTTATTTCCTATCTGAAGGCGAGGAAAATGATCGCAAAAGGGTGCATTTATCATATTGTGCGAGTTAGAGATGCAGATGCTGAGATACCTACACTTCAGTCTATTCCCATAGTCAAAGAGTATGCAGATGTGTTTCCAGATGAGCTTCCAGGTATTCCTCCAGAGCGAGAGATTGATTTTAGCATCGATTTGCTTCCAGGAACTCAACCAATATCCGTCCCTCCGTATAGAATGGCACCTGCCAAATTGAAGGAGTTGAAGGAGCAGTTAAAAGATTTGCTGGAGAAAGGTTACATTAGGCCCAGTACCTCACCTTGGGGTGCACCGGTACTATTTGTGCGGAAGAAAGACGGCTCGCTGAGGATGTGTATCGATTATAGGCAGTTGAACAAGGTAACTATTAAGAATAAGTATCCACTTCCAAGGATCGATGACTTGTTTGATCAGTTGCAGGGAGCTAGATGCTTTTCCAAGATTGATTTGAGGTCGGGGTACCACCAGGTCAGAGTTCGGGAAAAAGATATTCCGAAGACAGCCTTCAGGACCCGATATGGCCACTTCGAGTTCCTTGTCATGTCCTTCGGGTTGACTAATGCACCCGCTGTATTTATGGACTTGATGAATAGCCTATTCCGGCCATTTTTAGATCTGTTCGTGATAGTATTTATTGATGATATTCTGGTTTATTCCCGTTCAGAGGATGAGCATGCGGACCACCTGCGAGCGGTACTCCAAACCCTCCGTGATCGTAAGTTGTATGCTAAGTTTTCTAAATGTGAGTTCTGGTTGAAGTCTGTAGCATTCTTGGGGCATATTGTATCAGATGAAGGGATAAAGGTGGACACTCAAAAGATTGAGGCCGTGAAATCTTGGCCTAGACCTACCACTCCGACAGAGGTTCGTAGCTTTCTAGGCTTAGCAGGATACTATCGGAGGTTCGTAGAGGGTTTTTCTTCCCTTTCGGCACCATTGACGAAGTTGACACAGAAAGAAACTAAGTTTCAATGGACAGAGGCTTGTGAGCGGAGTTTCCAAGAGCTTAAGAACAAGTTGACCTCAGCTCCAGTTCTAACACTTCCAGAGGGTCTAGAGGGTTATGCCGTGTATTGTGATGCATCAGGTGTCAGGTTAGGATGTGTCCTGATGCAACATGGGAAGGTAATTGCATATGCTTCAAGGCAGTTGAGGAAGCACGAGAGGAATTATCCGACCCACGACCTCGAGTTAGCTGCGGTTGTCCATGCACTTAAGATATGGCGGCATTATTTATATGGTGTTCATGTTGATATATTTACTGATCATAAAAGCCTACAATATATTTTCAAGCAGAAAGAGTTGAATTTGCGACAGAGGCGATGGCTTGAGTTATTGAAAGATTACGATGTTAACATTCTCTACCATCCAGGGAAAGCTAATGTTGTAGCAGATGCCTTAAGTCGCCGATCTATGGGTAGCTTAGCACATGTAGAGCCCGAGAAAAGACAATTAGCTAGAGATATTCATCAATTGGCTTCGTTGGGGGTTCGGTTAGTAGATTCTGAGGATGGTGGAGTTGTAATCCAAAACACTGCAAAATCATCCCTCATAGCTGAAGTCAAGGAAAGGCAGTACGAGGACCCAGAGTTGGTCGAGTTGAGAGAGCGAGTTCCGCAGCAGAAGAAGCCATTGTTAGAGCTCAAGGGAGATGGGGTTCTCAGATACAAGGGTCGTTTGTGTGTTCCAGATGTAGCAGGGCTACGAGACAGGATTATGTCAGAGGCACATTATTCATGGTATTCCATCCACCCTGGATCCACGAAGATGTATCATGACATTAAGGATATGTACTGGTGGAATGATATGAAGAAGAACATTGCTGAGTTTGTCGCCCAATGTACTAGTTGCCAGCAAGTGAAGGTAGAACACCAGAAGCCCGGAGGGCTAATGCAGACTATAGAGATCCCGACATGGAAATGGGAGGCGATAAACATGGACTTTATCATGGGTTTACCTCGTTCTAATCGTAAGTTCGATTCCATATGGGTGATAGTCGATAGGCTCACGAAATCAGCTCACTTCCTACCGGTCAGATCTACATATACAGCAGTTAAAAATGATCCGAAACCACTCCGAAACTCACCCGAGGCCCTCGGGACCTCAACCCAATACACCAACAAGTCCTAAAACATCATACAAACTTATTTGAAAACTCAAATCACATAAAACAACGCTAAAACCACTAATCATACCCAATTTAAGCTTAAGGAACTTAAGAATTTCTAACTTCTACATTCGATGCCGAAACCTGCAAAATCAATTCCGATTGACCTCAAATTTTTCACACAAGTCATAAATGACATAACAAAATTTTCAGAACTGGATTACGACTCCAATATCAAAAAGTCAACTCCCCGATCAAACTTTTCAAAAATTCAACTTTCGTCATTTCACGCAAAATTTCACTACAGATTTCCAAATAATTTTCCGGATATGCTCATAAGTCCAAAATTACCATACAGAGCTAATGGAATCATCAAAACTTTATTTCGGGGGTCCTTTACACATAATTCACTATCCGGTCAATTATTTCAACTTAAGCTTCCAAAACAAGAATTGTTCTTTCAATTAAATCCTGAATCATCCGAAAACCAAACTTGACCACCCTCGCAAGTCATAATACACATTTCAAAGCTGCTCGAGACCTTAAGACACTGAACGGAACGTAAATTCTTAAAATGACAAGTCTGGTCGTTACAAAAGTCTTTGTATCAACTCTCTACATCTATGAGTTTTCCTAGTCTCTATCAAAAATATAATCCTATCTACGACCTCTCTTTTTTATCTGTGCTACTACACAACTGCTATTTACATATTGATCTCTAAATAACTTCCAATTCCTAGCTCTCTAGATGTGATATATTGTAGCACTCCAAACAACTGCAATGACTTCCTTCTTGAACTGAGGACATCTCCTCCTCTTCAACCATTCTAGCCTATGCTTCACTCCTTGTTGTTGTCCCAGCATATCTAGGTTGCTTGTCATGACCCAAAATCTCACATGTAAGCCGCGATGGCGCCAGACACCACTATCAGGCAAGCCAACCATAATCAATTAACTTAATTATCCATTTTAGTATTTTTGAAATAAAATTTTTTTTAATAAAATTGTAGAGATAAAACTCATAGAGTAAATGATAAATATTTTTGCAACTAAATTTCTAAACAATTCACAACCATTCCCAAAACCCGGTATCACAAGTGCATGAGCATTTACTAGGGAATTAAAAATAAAATACAGCATTTGTCCAAAATATAAATTAGACAGGAAAATATAATAACTCTGAAAGAGACTCTCTTAGCTGCGGATCGTAATATAGAATGCAGCTCACCCATGTCCCCACAATTATTAACCACACCTCTGCGCCCACAAGGCCGCTATACATATATGTACCGGCACAATAAAATGTGCAGCAAGTGCAGTATGAGTACAAAAATAACGTGTACCCAGTAAGTATCAAGCCTAATCTCGAAGTGGTAGAGACGAGATAGCCGACTTTGACACTCACTATGGGTTAATAATAATAATTGGAATAAATTATAATTATTCAAATCAGCATGGTTCACAGAGTTAACAATAATTTTATTCAATTAGTAGAAATAATAAGAATCCTTCAAATGCAACAATTTTCCAATTTATTAATTAAATCATGGAATTTCAATAAAACTTCCAATTTATCAAATAACTTTACAAGCTGCAATTCAATTTCAATAAATTTTCAATTTATCAATTAGTCTCATTTACAGGAATAACAATAATTCCTTAACAAGCAGGAATAATAATTCATTAAATTTCAATGATTTTCAATTTATCAATTAGCTTCGCAAGCTGAAATAAACTATTAAGGTATCGTGTAATTATTATTGTTAAGCATGATTTCTGTCGAGGACGTATGACCCGATCCAGAGTGTCGTGTACACTGCCGAGGGAAGTGCGGCGCGATCCATAGATGCATCTATCCTGCCGAGGCGTTCGGCCCGCTCCACAAAAAAGGAGGACATTTTCTTATATACCTCCGGAAGGAGAGTATATTTATTATAGGATAAATTAGGGAGGAAGAATAATTTCTTTTGACAATTAATTAATTTAAACAGAAAATCAAACATATGAGATTTTCATTCTTTAATATCTTTATCTAACAATTCACAATATATTCATATATACATATCAATTAATATTAATTAAACAAAGAATGCAATTTACATAAGTAATTCGTGCTTTGAGTCCTAAACTACCCGGACTTTAGCATTAATAATATCTACACACGGACTCTCATCACCTCGTGCGTACGTAGCCCCCGCAATTAGCAATAATTATTCAATTTAATCCCTATGGGGTAATTTCCCCCTCACAAGATTAGACAAGAGACTTACCTCGTCTCAAAGTCCACTTTCCGATTACCACGTCGCGTTGAATTCTCGATTCGACGCCGAAAAATTTGAAACTATCCAAATATTATACAAAATAATTAATATATGCTAAATGATTCAAAATTTATCTATTAAATAAATTACCTTATACAAAATGGTAAAATTCCTAAAATTCATCCCGGGCCCACGTGCTCGGATTCTGGAAATATTTGGATGAAAATGTTACCCATAATCTCAAGAACTTGAATATATAATTTCTACAGGTTTGAAACCATAAAACGGACTCGCTCGAACTCACAGAATGTGTAAAACAACATCAAATCTAAGAATCATACCCCAAACCACATTGATTCAAACTTAAAATTTTCAAGTTCTTTAATTTACTTCCAATGCGCCGAAACATACTTAAACTACTCGGAATGACACGAAACTTTGCGTGCAAGTCTTAAATCACTATACGGAACTATTCCCAAACTCTGAATTCCAAACGGATTTCAATTTCTCAAAATCCTACTCCAAACCAAATTTAAAGAATTTTAAACCTTCAAATAGTTAATTTTTACTATTAAGCGTCAAAACGCTCCTGGGTTATTAAAAATCTGATTCGAACATATGCCCAAGTCCAAAATTATCATACGAACCTATTGGAACCGTCAAATCCGATTCCGGGGTCGTTTTCTTAAAATGTTGACCGAAGTCAAACTTGGCCTTTTAAGGTTAACTTAAGGAACCGAGTGTTCCGATTTCAATCCAAACATATCCAAATCCCGAACCAACCATCCTCGCAAGTCATAAATCATTAAAAACACATCCGGGAAGTTTTATTTAGGGGAACGTGGTTCTAACAGTCAAAACGACCGGTTGGGTCGTTACATTCTCTCCCACTTAAATATACGTTCGTCCTTGAACGTGCTAAGGACTGTTCCAGAGTTGTCCAAAATCACAGTTTAACACTTCGAACACCTACCCGTGCTACCACACCCAATTGAGCACATTAGCTCGAGCCAATCTGAAGATTCTCCCCTTTATTTAGGCGATTAAGCCTTAGAGCCCAATTCTAACATCCAAAATTCTCCACCATGCCTGTTTCCAAACTACAAACACCGTATCAATCACTACACGATGTACCAATACAAGGTTGCATACCTTGGTTGAATTTAGACCATGCACCGCACCATTCACATGATCATAATCTCATCCTCCGATAACAATAGTCGAAATTCCAGGAATCTGATGTTCACAACACACCTCATGATACAAATAATTCTTGTTCCAACTCTTGATCTACTTCCACGATGGAAGAAATATGCAGAAATTCATAACCAACTGCTGAGTCAACAAATTATTGTGTTTCTCCTTATAACAAGAACCATTTGCCTCATTATGGACCAAATAATGATATTTGCTCTTTATTATATTTCATATAATCCGATCGTACTGATCCCGAATCCAATAACTTCGTCTTACTTAGTATAAGCTGCTCAGGCAATAAGCCACCTCAGACATGACAAAAAGTTTCATATGACGCCATAATGATCTAATAAGCTACGGACTCGATTGCGATACATAAGAAAAACAGACTATGGAAAGGATTACTCAACCCACATGACTAATTAAACAACTGAAAAGGTGTCATGAACCTTCCTCAGAAAATGGGACACAAAACACATAAAATAGAATATAGGGAACTATACTCAACATCACACTGTTGCGGCGTGCAACCCGATCCGCACGAAAAGAATCTATAAAAAAAATACTTACCGAGCTAGAATGCTCATTACTATAAAATATCCGAATATCGGACACAAGCACGCTCAGTGCATAATATCATCCCTGGAAGGACCGACATCGCCTTCACAACGGGGTGTTAGGAATTGGTATAGGGGAAGCAGTCGTTAGAGATCGCGGTGTGCAGTGATTCAGGATCGAAGCAGCGTTCCTAGTATGATGTCTCGAGAAGGATGATCATCAGAAAGGTTTAAAGCTAGTAACGAGCTATTGGTTCAAGTGCTACAGAGACGGATTATGTACAAGACAAATACCAATTGACACCTAATAGGAACTACTATGTTAGAAATAGCTACATTACTTTGCAAGGGATTCTGAGCAAAATGAAGGCGGCATATTTAATTTGGTGCAGAGTTATGCAACCTAAACATAGAGTTATTTTATGGTTAGCAGTATAAAGCAAATTATTAACCAATGATAGAATGGTTAGGATGAATATTCATGTAGTTGATACCAATAGCTCGTTACCATTTATGATAATAGAACATTTATAACTTGCATCCTGCCAGCATATGATAACTGCCTAGAGTAACTGACATTTATCCTGTGTGTGAGTTTTTCCACCAGTTGATGACATTTCATTCTACTCCATTTCTTCGAGAACAATGGAAATCCCAAATATCTTATGGGAAATGTACCTAAGGTAAAACCTATTTGAGCTAGTAGCACCTGCTTTGTTTGTTCATCCACTCCAGCAAGAAACATACTCGACTTGTCTAAGTTAGCATTTAGCCCGGTAGCATGACTGAAGTGTTGTAGTACCTCTATAACTCTAGTTACTAATGTATGATCACCTTTACAAAAGATCATAAGATCATCAGCAAATATCAGGTGAGTAAGTCTAAGTATTTTACACATGGGATGAAACTTAAAATCAGGTAAATGACTCATTTTTTAAGAGTTCTGGACAGGCACTCCACAACAATCACAAATAGCAGGGGTGACACTGGGTCACCTTGTCTAAGACCTCTCTTGCCTTCAAAATATCCATGCCGCTCACCATTGCCCTTTATAGAGAATTTTGTGGATGAAACACAAGACTTCACTAAGTACACAAATTTATCTGGAAACCCAAACCCTTTCAGAGCTTCTTCTACAAACTCCCAACTAACCATGTCATAGGCTTTCTGAAGATCAATTTTCATTAGACATCTAGGAGAAGTTTCCTATTATAATGCCTAAGTAAATCATGGCATATTAGGACATTATGTACCAAAGATATCCCCTCAACAAACGCATTTGTATTGGCTGAGATGCATTTGTATATAACATTGCAGCATGAAATAGGCCTATATTGGATGGCTTTAATAGGAACTTTAACCTTAGGGATGAGTGCTATCATTGTGGAGTTAAATTGTGTCAACAACTGCCCATTGTCAAAGAACTCCAAAATTATTGTTGAGATGTCCTGACCAATAACATTCCAAGCAGCCTTATAGAAGCCACTTCCATAACCATCCGAACCTGGACTTTTTTTGCTATATATCTCAAACATAGCCCTCTTAATGTCATTTGCATTATACTTTTGTAATAGCTCTACCTGCTGCTCCACTGTTAGTATGTACCCATTTTTCAGCACACCTACATTAGCCTTACATCTTGATTCCTCCCTTTTGCACAGAAGTTCTTCATAATACTCAAGAAATATGTTTTCAATAGCTACTGGATCATTCTGAGTGATATTGTTCTTATCTTGTAGTTGTACAATGGCCTACTGCAATTTCTTATGTTTAAAGGCAGAGAAGAAGTACTTAGTGTTATCATCCCCAAGTCGTATCCATCTAGCCTTGCTTCTTTGCTTCAAAAATATTTCAGCCAAGTAAGAGGTTCTTCTGTATATATGATATTTTGCTTGTTCTGCTTGTTGCAATTGCACGTTCATAGGATCCTCTTGCAAGGCCCTTTGAATTTTTAGTAGGCTATCTCTATTCTCTTCAGCATCAGTTATGATGCTCCTGAAATACTGACCATTTAGCTTCTTTAAGCTCCCCTTCAGAAGTTTTAATTTATTGACAACTTGAAACATTTTACACCCCCGAATCTTTGTATCCCACACATATTCCACCCTTTCCAAAAACTGAGGATGACTGGCCCAAATATTACAGAACTAAAAGGCTCTCTTTCTTCTTGAGGAGTTACTTAGTGCTACTATTTTCACTGGACAATGGTCACTCAGTCCCTCAGGTAAGTGGTAACATGAGGAGCCATTGTATCTAGCCAATCATTAGTAACAAACACCCAATCTATCTTGGAAAATATTGTGTGATCACCTTGCTTGTCATTACAAGTGTACGTGTTCCCATGATGTGGAAGTTCCATGATCTCACAGTCTTCCACACATTCCTTTCTACAGTTCTTCCCCGAAAATGTTGAGTACAATGCGCGGAGAAAGCTACGGGAGCTCCGCGAGACCAAGTCAGTGCAGGATTACGTGCAGGAATTCTCTGTGCTCATGCTGAACATACGGGGATATGGGGGACAAAGACAAACTCTTTACGTTCCTTGAAGGTTTGAAACCTTATGCCTGTATGGAGCTGCAAAGACAAAGGATAGACACCTTACCCAAGGCGATCCAAGCAGCGGAATGCCTTGGGGACTATCAAGTGGAAGCTCGGTTGGATAGGCCTCAACCGCCTGTCCGAGCGGGGTACAAAGGGGGCCAGCCTAGCAATTGTGGCCCTAGCAGAAGTGGAGGAGATTGGAGTGCAACCAAATCTAAGGCTATTTCCTCAGGCAACAATAGTGTTGCATCAAACAACAACGATTGGGGTAGAAAGATTCCTTCAGGATGCCATCATTGCGGCGGGCCACATTGGAACAATGAATGCCCATATGCACAGATGAATGCCCATCAAAATTTTGATGATGGGACGAATGACGACACAGATGATTCTGACCAGAACAAACCAATAGGTGCTTTCAATGTATTTGTTTGTTCTATTTCTGAGGCCTTAGCGAGAACCAGTGCCGGTATCCGTAAGAAGAAGGACCCATGCCTTACGACAAAGAATGGGAAAAAGAAGGCGGATGAAGGGCCTTCTCTTAACCAAGGGAAGACATTAATGTTCGTCGAGATGAAAATTAATGGCAAGCCCATCCGGGCGATGATAGACACGGGCGCTACTCATAACTACTTAGCCTCAACTCAGGTAGAACGCCTTGGTCTAGTTGTGGGGAAGGGCAGAGGTCGTGTCAGGGCTATTAACTCACCATCTCAGCCAGTGGCTGGAATAGCCAAAGGAGTGCCACTGAAGCTCGGCCCTTATGAAGGAAAAGCCATCTTGCGCGTTAGATGACTTCGAGCTGTTAGTTGGGTTGGAATTCATGAGGCAAACCAACACCATTCCAGTACCCTATGCCGACATGCTACTGATAATGGGAGAAAATGGGGACAAGCCCTGTATTATTCCATGCACAACCATAAAGATGGTTATTGAGAACATCTCAAAAAAAAAAAAAAAAAAAAACCACCGTAGCTGGATTCCCTCCTAATCTATCCTCTAAATCAAGGTCTGAATTAAAGTCACATAATACCATCTAAGCACCAGTACATACCACCCTTTGTCTAATTAAGTATTCCCATAATTCTCTTCTTTCACTTCTGTGATTATAAGCATACACAAAAGTTAAATAAAACTCCACATGTTCAGCTATACAAGTCACCTTACATGTTATAACTTGGGCTGACTTAGATATAGCTATAACATGATAACTATATTGCCTTCACACGATACAAATTCTTCCATTCTGATGCTGCTCCAAATTTGTGATGTACTGCCAACCCCCTGACATATTGTTAATCACATTATCAATTTTACTAAACTTAACTTTAGTTTCCAATAATCCTACTAGACCAATAATGTGTTCATTGCAAAGGAGCCTGATCTCCTTTTGTTTGTTAGGGGCATTGAGACCCCTAACATTCCATGCTAGGATAATAACCATTAGATAAAGGAGGAAAATCATGTCACGACCCAAAATCCCACCACATGCGTTGTGATGGCACCAAGTCTCTAAGACTAGGTAAGCTGATTTCTATTATATTTCGAAGCCATTTTTTTTCTATCAATTAAATAGGTAATCAAAGCCGACTGCGAAACACATATAAATATAACAACCTCCCAAGAATGGTAGTGCTGAGTCACGAACTCTAACTGAATACATGAAATGATCTCAAGGATCGAATACCCAATACTGTTTGAATAATAAATAACAATACAATAAGATGGAAAGACTCCAAGGAACTGCGACGACCAAGCAGCTCTACCTTGAATCCTTGCGATCCCACTCTAACTCTGTCCGAGTCCGATACCTCCAATACCTGGCTCTGCATAAAAATATACAGAAGTGTAGTATGAGTATACCACGGTCGGTACCCAGTAAGTATCAAGACTAACCTCAGTGGAGTAGAGATGAGGTACAGTCAAGACACTCACTAGTCTATTAACCTGTGCACTATAATATACAAAATAATAAGAAACAAATAACAAGAAGGGCAACATAGAACAACTAGTGATGTGCACAGCAAAACAACAAGAACATCATTAATATCACTCAACAAATAATAAATACAAGTATACCCAATTAAATCAAGTTCTTCAAATAAATGTCTTTCCAATGTAAGTACTTCAAGTATAAATCTTTCAAATATAAGTTTTTCAATAAAAATCCTTAGAATATAACCTTGTCAAATAAATATATATTTCGAATATACTCCCTTCAAATAAAAGTCATCTTGTGACACCTCATTTCATAATCATAAAAATACGGGTCTCAACCCACTTCCATATTTCCACGGCACCTCGTGCCCATATTTCTATCACAACTGTACGGACAACTCACGTGCCAATAATATCAATGTATATAAGATCCACATGATCAATTTATTCCACTAAAGTGAGTTTACAATTTTTAAATCAAGTAAAAAACAACAAAGAAATGAATTTATTTTAGAAATTAGTTGGGTGAAGAAAATAACACTGCACTTAAATTAAAGCATCAGTTAAACTACTGATTTGGATGTAAAACTATTTAATTTAAAATATAATAATAATTTATGTTATTTAAATAAACTCAATCATCGAAAATCAGTAAGAAAACCCAGAAATATACTTCTTCAGAGTCTCGTACTAAAAAGCCAAAGCCAACACGATACAACTAGGAAGACAAAACACATAATAATAAAGTCAACTAGTACATCACGGAAGAAGACAAGAATTTACATATTAAATGGAACAAAATCACCCCAGACAAGAACATAAATAAAGATATATCAACAGGGCACTCCCGAGGTACCGTCTCGTAGTCCCAAATCATAAATAAATTCACAATATCTCATTTACTTATATTACCGCGGGAGCCTTTGCATTTAATTTTTTTAAGAAATTATTTTTTCCGAAATAACATCCCGCGTTTTAGCCACCCTTATCACACCGCATGACTTCTAGTAGTTCCCCTACTAACCACGCGTTTCAAGCCACCCTTATCTCACTGCATGCGTTTCAACACCCTGACCTTATATCACCGCATGAGTTCTAGTAGTTCCCCTACTAGCCACGCGTTTCAAGTCATCCTTATCTCACCGCATGCGTATCAATATTACAATATTTCACAAATCGCACCTCAAGTGCCCAAATATCACAGCATAATACAACTTGCACCTCAAGTGTCCCAATATTACAACATATCACAAATTGCACATCAAGTGCTCAAATATTACAACATATCACAAATTACACATCAAGTGCTCAAATATTACAACATATCATAAATTGCACATCAGGTGGTCCAACATTTCAACATATCACAAATTGCACATCAAGTGCTCAAATATTTCAACATATCACAAATTGCACATTAAGTGCTCCAACATTTCAACATATCACAAATTGCACATCAAGTGCTCAAATATTTCAACATATCACAAATTGCACATCAAGTGCTCCAATATTTCAACATATCACAAATTGCACATCAAGTGCTCCAACATTTCAACATATCACAAATTGCACATCAAGTGCTCAAATATTTCAACATATCACAAATTGCACATCAAGTGCTCCAACATTTCAACATATCACAAATTGCACATCAAGTGCTCAAACATTTCAACATATCACAAATTGCACATCAAGTGCTCAAATATTACAACATATCACAAATTGCACATCAAGTGCTCAAATATTACAACTTTCCACATAAATCATCAATACCTTATTTTTTTCACCATAAGGAGCCCATGACTCGATAATAATGTGTACAACATCTTAACAAAATGTTCGGGAGTGAACAACTCAACTGAATAATATTTCACAATTTGGCACTTTGCCTCAACATGATTCACGACCTTTATAAGTAAAAACCAAATTTTCAACAACGTGAACTGAGAAGTAATTCATCAAGGAACAACACCTCCTTTAAATCACAACTTCAAGAAATAAATAGATTTATTCATCTTATTAACTAAAATTTCCATTTAAATTATCTGTAGGAAAAATCAATAATAAAAGTGTTTTCCATAAAAATGGCAACTCAAACAAACACATAGTTCACATAAAAGTCAAGTGGCAATCACACCAAATTATCATATATAAAAAACCTCGGCAAACAAGGAATGAGGCATGACAAATAAGAAATTTAATAGTTACAATAATTTTCCAATTTAATACTTAAGGACGTCTACGAATTTGAATCGATATAATATGCACATATAAACCAAGTACGTACTCGTCACCTCACGTACATGGTTTTCAATTACACAAATTTTCACCTAAGACTCAATGCCTAAGGGGTAATTCCCCACTCAAGGTTAGGAAAGATACTTATCTTTTTGAAGTTAGGTCGATATTCCAAAATAGCTTTCTCACGTGAATTGACCTCCGGACGGCTCCAATCTTTCTTGAGCCTTCCTTACATTACTATGAGGTTCCGGAAATCCTAGCAACTTTAATATATTTAGAAACATAACAAAAGTGAACCATAATTAGGAAGATTTTCATGGTTTCAGCTCATTTGAGCACTTTATCAATCACTAGGTGTGCAAATTCGGCTACAAGGTTCTTCTACAAGATTTCCTTCACTCCTCAACCCAATCTTTACTTATTTTAGCCCAACAAACTTCCCACAAATCTTATTGGTACATACATGTATAAATAATACTCTCATACCCAAGAATCATACTCCTAATCAACCATCTTCTACCCAAATTCGAAATTGAAAACTAGGGTATGGAACCTTACCTCTTAGATGAAGAACTTGTGAGATTTTCTTGTTGGATTTCAAAGTTTGGACAAGATCCTGATGAACAAAACACTTCATCTACTTCCTCTCTCTAGAACACTCTCACTTCTTTCTAAAAAACCTTAGATAATTGCCCCAAAATAAACCCCAAAGCCTATTTATCAAAATGGGGTCGGGTTATGAAAATAGAAAAATTAACCCTCCGAACTCAGTTATGCGGTCGCACAATGGACCACACAATTGTTGTGCGGGTCGCAAAATGATCGCACAAATCGGTGCCCGGAACTGGGCTGTTCTGGACCAGTTTGCGGTCGCATAACCATTTTGCGATCGCATAATGGTCGCATAATCGCATTCTGACAGCCTTTGGTAATTTGGTCATAACTTCTTGTAGGAATGTCCAAATGATGAACGGTTTGAAGCGTTGGAAACTAGACACATAGACCTTTCTTTTGATATGTAATAAACCATATAACTCTTCATATCAAGATAGGTATGCTCGTTTGAAGTTAGGTCTTGTGCGAACTCACTTGAAATCTTAGTCTATTATGAAATTTTCAACTTCTACATTCGATGCCGAAATCTATCGAATCAAGTCCGATTGACCTCAAATTTTGCACACAAGTCATAAGTGACGTAACGGACCTATTACAATTTCCATAATCAAATTTCGGCCTCGTTATAAAAAATTTAACCTTCGATCGAACTTTCCGAAAATCATCTATTTTTCAACTTTAGCCAAAATGCATCGAATTGTCCTACGAACTTTCAAATCCAAATCCGAACACGCGCCTAAGTCCGAAAATACCATACGAAGCTATTGACATCATCAAATTTCTATTCCGAGGTCGTTTGCTCAAAAGTCAACTCTCTGGTCAACTCTTTCCATTTAAGCTTCAAAAGTGAGAATTTCTCTTTCAATTAAATTCTAAATCTTCCGAAAATCAAACTCGGCCCCACTTGCGGGTCATAATACATATTACAAAATTGCTCGGGACCTTAAGTCATTGAACAGGACGTTAATTCTTAAAACGGCAAGTCGGGTCGTTACAAATCAATGTCCTCCCTCATTTATAACTTGACTCACCAGCTGTTGGCCTCGTTGTTCCTCTCTTCCAAGTGCTTGAAATGAATTATGTGCTACCACTAACTGACTTTGCTTTGCCAATTGTGGATTTTGTCTTGCTACATGCCTATTCACAGGGGTAACCCAACCAACTGTTGGTGTATTGCCTTTGCCAACCTATTTATTTGTGCTCTGTGTACCCGCCCTTACTTGTTCATTAACTTCCACCTGTTTTTCCCCCTTTACTGTCTCTGTACCTTCTTTTTGCTCGACTCCCTTATTCCCATCATTAGCTTGATCAGGTTGTGCCCCTTGCTCTTTGGGCACCACTGGTTTTGGAGCTTTCGTCCTCCTACACTTATCCTCTGAATGTCCATACCTATGACAAAATTTGCATAGGATTGGCTTCCAGTCATACTGTATTTTTTGTTCAATCACCATCCCTTTTTCATTTCTGAAAAATATTATGTCCGGTAGATTGGAGTCTAGTTCTACTTCAACCAGCAGCCTAGTAAAATTTAAACCCATCTTCTTCTCAGTGTTATGATCCACTATTAATGGTTTCCCAATTAAGCTTCCTATCTTACTAAGCCCCTTTGGACTCTAATATTTGAAATCAAACCCATGTAGCTTAATCCAGATTGGTACCGTTTGTAATTCCTCTTTTGTGAATTCCATGTCGGCACTCCATACTTTGACAATGAACGACTTGTTGTCAAAGTGATAAATTCCTCCTTGAAGGACATCAGTTTTCCCTGCTTCTGAGTCAAACCTCACCAAAATTATGCCATTCTTCAGCATTGCAATTTTGTTTATACCATGTTTTGCCCACAGTCGCTGGATGAATCCATTCAAAATAGAGAATGGGGGGTGGGCACCAAGTACGTAACATACAACAGCAGTAGTCCAGTATTCTATTTCTGAACTGATATCCTCAACATCAATGGCGCAGATAGTCGTTTGTCCATGTACTTCCGGTTGAACATACTCTATTTGAAACCCGCGTTTGAAATTTTTGTAACATAAAAAATATCCCAAATCGATGGTCGTTTCACCTGGGTTTCTGCTGCCTCCACCTCTTCCACCCATGAGATTTTGCGGCTACTCGTCGGGGATTGCACAATTCGAGCCCATTCTGTTAACAAGGGGGATTTGGGGATTTCCTTTTCTTCTACGATTAACTCCTCAAATTGGCTAATCTCTTCTTCGATTATGCTTTCCTTTTCAATTAAAGTTGTTTTTGCATTGTTTCCTCTCTTCCCAACCTGAATACCTCCTTGCGAAGTCGCTGTTTGCATCATCAGCACCTTCTGAGTAGGAATCCGATCCCTTTTATCCATGGTGTGCGCACGTTAGCTATCATGCGCCGAGAGAGTTTCATAGCCCTTTTCTCAATCTGTACTTAAACCTGCAAAAGCGAGTGAAGCGGAAGAGGAAGAAGAAGCAATAGAGCTTTATAAAATGTGGAGAGAGCAAAAGAGTGTGTCCTTTCGTCAAAACAAGACAAGGAAGCGCTTTCAGGTTTTTCAACTTTAGGGACACTCTACTTTACAAAAATTAGCCAAAGCTATTTTGAAGTTGTTGCTATCTCATTGAACTGGATGCTTCACAGATGGGAGAGAAGAAGATATTAACACACAGAGAGACGATAGATCGAGAAAGGAGGAACAAGAGAGGGGTTTAGTTTTGTTGACAGAAAGACCAAAAAGCCCATCTCACTAATGTTTTCTTAAAAGACTATTGAGGGTAATTTGGGTAAACCAAATATATGTGCAATGCTAACCTACTACAACTATGTTTAGATTGTCAATGGCTTTTTACTCTCGTATCTTGTGTAAACGCGTGTACTCTATATTAAAAATTTTCTAAATACTAGTTTTAGGGTATGCGCTTTGCGCGTGTACTCTATGTTCATAAATATAAAACTTTAAAAAATTATGTAAATATTATTAAATTATATATTATTTCAAAAGTATTTCTAAAATTTAATATTGAGTCAAAAGTATATTTTATATCTAATTATTATAATATACATCTTATTGTGTACCCAAACAATCAAACGGTCTTTCACAAAAAAAGTCTTTCTCTCTATTTTTTCTTATTTTTTTACTAAGATAATTAAATTATACAAAACTAATTGGTTTTAATTCTACAACCAGTTGTAATAAATTTATGAGTAAGAATAAGAAAAATTGAACTTTAGTTATTATTTCTTTCTTGGTCTTTCTCGGAGAGTTTATATTTGTAATGATCCAACCGGCCATTTTAACTTTTAGAACCCCCTTTCCTAAAATAAAACTTTCCGTATGTGCTTTTAATGATTTAGGACTTGAGGGGATGGTTGGTTCGGGATTTGGAAGTGTTTGGGTTGAAACCGGAATACTTGGTTCCTTAAGTTGGCCTTAAAGTGCTAAGTTTGATTTCGGTTAACATTTTTGAGAAAACAACCCCGGAATGGAATTTTGACGATTCCAACAGCTCCGTATGGTGATTTTTGGACTTAGGAGCATGTTCGGAATTTTATTTTGAAGACTGTAGTTAAATTAGACTTGAAATGGCTAAAATAGGAATTTAAGTTTGGAAGTTTGACCGGGGAGTTGACTTTTTGATATCGGAGTCGGAATCCAGTTCTGAAAATTTTTATAGCTCCGTTATATTATTTATGACTTGTGTGCAAAATTTGAGGTCAATCGGACTTGATTTGATAGGTTTCGGTAACGAATGAAGAAGTTGGAAATTTTAAGTTTCATTAAGCTTGAATTGGAGGATGATTCGTGGTTTTAGCGTTGTTGGATGTGATTTGAGGTTTCGACTAAGTTTGTATGATGTTTCAGGACTTGTTGGTATAATTGGTTGAGGTCCCGAGGGGCTCGGGTGAGCTTCGGACGGCTAACGGATCATTTTTGGACTTTGGAACACTACTGATAACTGCTAGTATTTTCTTCTGGTATCCTTATACGCGATCACGTAAGTTGGTCTGCGATCGCGTAGAGTAATTTAGGCAGAGGTGGATTTGTTCTACGCGATCGCGTGAATAGGGTTGCGATCGCATAAGGTTAATTTGGGCAACCGGGAATTTGTTCACTGCGATCGGGTGGGCACGTCCGCGATCGCGTGAAGAGGGGTGCGATCGCATAGAGTCGGAACCTGGTGCATTCGCGATCGCGTGGGACTTGATGTGATCGCGTAGGGTTAATGTTTGGGCGGTAAAATTTGTGCTACGCGATCACATGAGGAAGTTCGCGATCGCGTAGAAGAAATCATTGGGCAGAGAGTTTATGTTTTGAAAATGAGACTTCGTCCCATTTTCCATTTTTAACGATTCGGAGCTCGGATTTAGGCGATATTTGGGAGATTTTCAGAAAAAATAACGGGATAAGTGTTCTTAACTCAATATTGGTTAAATTACCCGAATCCATCACTATTTTTATCATTTAATTGGTGAATTGAGTTGGAAAAGTTTGAAAACCCTTTTGGATAGATTTAAGGATTTGAGGGACGAATTATTATCGGAATTTAGTGATTTTGGTATGGGTAGACTCGTGGTTGAGTGGGTGTTCATATTTCATAACTTTTACGGATTCCGAGACATGAGTCCCACGGACGAATTTTTAATTTATTTCGGAATTTTTATTAAAAAAGTAGTATTTTCTTATAGAATTGATTCCAATAATTTTTAATGATTGTATCGAATTATTTTGGCTAGATTCGAGCCAGACAGAGTTAGATAATCGTGAAAAAGGCCTTCTAGTGGATTAAATTGGAGCAAGACGAGGTAAGTCTCTTGTCTAATCTTGTGAGGGAGAAATTAACCCATAGGGATTGAATTGAATAATTGTTGCTAATTGCGGGGGCCTACGTATGCACGAGGTGACGAGAGTCCGTGCGTAGCTACTATTAATGCTAAAGTCCGGGTATTTTAGGACTCAAAGCATGAATTACTTGTGTAAATTGTATTCTTTATTTAATTAATATTAATTGATATATATGAATATATTGTGAATTATTAGATAAAGATATTAAAGAATGAAAATCTCATATGCTTGATTTTCTGTTTAAATTAATTAATTATTAAAAAAAATTATTCTTCCTCCCGAATTTATCCTATAATAAATATACTCTTCTTCCAGAGGTACATAAAAAAATGTCCTCTTTTCTTGTGGAGCGGGCCGCACGCCTCGGCAGGATAGAAGCATCTATGGATCGCGCTATACGTCCCTCGGCAGTATACACGACACTCTGGATCGGGCCGTACGTCCTCGGCAGAAATCGTGCTTAATAATAATAATTACACGATACTTTAATAGTTTATTTCAGCTTGCGAAGCTAATTGATAAATTAAAAAATCCTTGAAATTTAATGAATTATTATTCTTGCTTGTTAAAGAATTAATTGTTATTCCTGTAAATGATATTTAATTGATAAATTGAAAATTATTTGAATTGAAGGAATTTAATTAATATATTGAGAATTGTTGCGTTTGAAGGAATTTGATTATTTTCGCCGATTAAATAAATTATTTTAAATTCTGTAAATTATGTTGATTTAAATATCCTACTTGTATTTCAATTATTATTATTGACCCATAGTGAGTATCAAAGTCGGTCATCTCATCTCTACCACTTCGAGATTAGGCGCGATATTTACTGGGTACACGTTGTTTACGTACTCATACTACACTTGCTGCACTTTTTGTGCAGGACCTGAGGCAAGTACTAGTGGGGGACCTATCGTCTTACACCCACGTTATTCAGGGGCATAGTGATGAGTTGCCTTTCTGATCCGTTCTGCAGCTACTAGTGTCTATCCTTGTATTTTTTATTTATTCTGTCTATTTTTATTTCAGACAGTGTTTAAGGTTTTGTATAATCTACTAGATGCTCATACACTTGTGACACCAGGTCTTGGCACATACATTGGTAGAATTTGGGTTTTATTATTTTTTTGATTTTAAATTTTGTCAATATATGTTTAATTTATTAAGTTGGCTTGCCTAACTGTAGTGTTGGGGACTATCACGGCCTATAGGTGAAATTGGGTCGTGAAAATATTGGTAGTTTGAATGCAATAAAAAAATTAAAGGAGTAAAACATGATTTACCGAAATTATATATCTACTATAAGTTTCCTCCAAAGACCTATGAAATTCAAGCTCTAACGAAAGTATCAAATAATAACAGTCCATATCATTCATTCGAGTCAGAGTATTTTACGTTTAAGTTATTCACATAAATACATTTTACTTGTATGCAAATTATAAAAATCTATCTTTACCCATGCAAAGATAAAAAACAAAAAAGAAATTAAGTAAAAGCAGGAGAATACAAAGTTGTAGATATCAAGACAAACTTGATAATTGCTCAAATATGATTCTCTCCAAAGTTGTACATGTTGCAAATTTAACAATAACATTGGTGTGTGAAGAGATAGAAAAAGAAAATTCTCTTTCACTGTCTTTCCTCTTATTCCCCGTCTTCTTTCTTCTGCCACAAATTTAAATAACTTCTTTTACTCTCTCTAATACACAATAGAAAAAAAACAAAGCTCTAATTCGTAAAAGAAACTACTTACATAAAACAAATTAAGGAGAAAGGCTCATCAGACTTATAAATATTGTGGCCAATCACTAACGGAGAAAAGTGAAACTTTTAAAACGTAAAGAATTAATGAAATTTTTGAGTCTCCTAAACCTAAAAGAATTTCAAAGTGTTCCAGTCCTAAACCTTAAAGGAATTCAAAAGTGCTCCAAATTTTACCTAAAATAATCTAAAGAATTAATCGGTTAAAATTTAATAACAAACAATAAGACTCCTACGACTAAAAGGAGGTCAGGGGTGATGTAAACGACTTTATAAAATAATTTGATTTTTATGAGTTAATTTTTTTTTTTTTACAAATCTGTTATATGAAACAATTCAAATTAGGACGGATTTAAGACACCTAATTTAGTTGGTTTAGAAATTAGGACGGATTTAAGACACCACCGGAAGTGGTTGAACGAGGGTGGACTTTTTGAAATCGGGTTCGGATTCCGGTTCCGGAAGTTGGAGTAGGTCCGTAATGTCATTTAAGACTTGTACGTAAAATTTGGCGTCATTCCGAGTTGAATTCATAGGAACCGGACACGCGGAAGTATTTTTAGAAATTATTGAGTGCTTGAGTTAATCCATGCGTTTTGGCGTCCGATTCGTGGGTTTTGATGTTATTTCAGTGTTTCGATCGCTCGAGCGAGTTCGTATGATGTTGTTAAAATTGTGTGTGTGTTTGGAGTGGAGCCTCGAGGGCTCGGGTGAATTTCGGACGTTCGGGAGGATGAGAAAAACTTCAGTTTTTCTTGTGTTTCTTGGCAGCTGTTGCAGGTCTCGCAAATGCGAGAATTTATTCGCATTTGCGAGAAAGGCTTCGCAATTGTGAAGAAGCCTGACCTGGGCAATGTTCGCATTTGCGATACTTTGGTCGCATTTGCGATCTCAGCAGTGTCTGCATTTGCGATTCCTTGGTCGCATTTGCATCCTTGGCAGTAGAAGCCCAGGTTCGCATTTGCAATGGATTTGTCGCATTTGCGAACCAGATGTCGCAAATGCGACATCCTGTGCACAACTTTATTAAATGCGGGACATAGGCCATTTAGCTCATTTCTTTCATCTCTTGGGCGATTTTTGGAGCTCTTGGAAGAGGGTTTTCGCCTAGCACTTTGAGGTAAGTAATTTCTATACAATATGAGTTAAATACATAGATTAAAGGTAGATTAACATGTAAAAATTGGTGAAATCAAGAGTTTAGATGGAAAATCCAGGGTTTTGATAAAAATGGGATTAACCCATGAAAATAATTATAGAGTTAGAAAAAAATTATATATTTGAGTTCATGAGGTTATGGGTAATAATTTTCTTCAAATATTTTCGGAATTCGGGAACGTGGGACCAGGGGTGAATTTTAGGAATTCCTCAATTTGGGTTGAAAAATCACTTTAATAGTTAGGAAATGAACTCTTAAACATTTATTGGTTATTTTATATGTCATTTGACTAGTTTCGGGTCATTTGGCACCGAGTTGAGGGTTTATTGTGGACCGGAAAGTAAGCTTTGAGACGAGGTAAGTCTCCTGCCTAACTCTGTGAGGGGAAAACTACCCCTAGGTGATATATTTAGTATGTGTAACCTGATGCGAGGGCTACGTACGTACGAGGTGACGAGAGTCCGTACGTAGCTAGATTCATATTATTGTCCGAGTTGACTTAGGTTCACACCTGTAACGACCCGACTTGTTATTTTAAGAATTAACGCCCCGTTCAGTGACTTAAGGGATCGAGCAGTTTCGTAATATGTATTATAACCCGCGGGTGTGGTCGAGTTTGATTTTCGAAAGATTCGGAAATAAATTGAAAGAACAATTCTTATTTAGAAGTTTAAATAGAAAGGGTTGATCGGAGAGTTAATTTTTTAGCAAACGACCACGGAATGGAATTTTGGTGATGTTAATAGTTTCGTATGGTGATTTTGAACTTAGGCGTATGTCCGGATTTGGATTTGGAAGTCCGTAGGACAATTCGACGCATTTTGGCAAAAGTTGGAAAATAGACGATTTTCAGAAAGATCGATCGAAGGTTGCATTTTTGATAACGAGGTCGGAATCTAATTCTGGAAATTGGAATAGGTCCATTATGTAACTTATGAATTGTGTGCAAAATTTGAGATCAATCGGACTTGATTCGGTAGGTTTCGGCATCGAATGTAGAAGTTGGAAATTTTATAATAGACTAAAGTTTCAAGTGAGTTCGCACAAGACCTAACTTCAAATGAGCGTAACTCTCAAGATATGAATAGTTATATGGTGTATAACCTATCAAATCAAAGCTCTTGGAGTCTAATTTCCAACGCATCAAACCGTTCCTCATTTGGATATGTATACAGAAAGTTATGGCCATTTTACTGGACATGTGTCATATGCATGCCCAGATACTCGGCTGCGCATATTTGAGAGTTTCTGCCTCCGGTGCGCGGCCACTTGCCCAGGTGCGCGGACACGCATGTAAGAACCCATTAAATAACCCCCAAGGCCGGGTAGAGAGAGGGGTTAAGTCATTTTTTATGTAAAAACCTGATAATTTAGAGAGTTATAAGAGCATTTTAGAGAGAGATGGAGTAAACCTAACATTCTAATCATCCAATCTTGTACCAATCTTCAAGAATCAAGGAAGCTAATCACAAGATCTTCATCAAAGAGGTAAGATTCAACCCCTAGTATTCAATTTTGAGTTTGGGGTAAAAGATTGGTGATTGGGAGTATGATTCTTGGGTGTAAGAGTATTATGTATATATGCTTGTACCAATAAGGTTTGTGGGAAGATTGTTGAGATCAAATAAGTAAAGATTGTGTTGTGGAATGAAGAAAATCTTATAGAAGAACCTTGTAACCAAATTTGCACACCTACTGTTTGATAAAATGCTCAAATGAGTTGAAACCATGAAAATCTTCCTAATTATTGTTCAATTTTTTTATGTTTCTAAATAGATTGTTGTTTCTAGGATTTTCGAAACCTCGTAGTAATGTAAGGATGGCTCAAGAAAGATTGGAGCCGTCCGGAGGTCAATTCACGTGAGAAAGCTATTTTGGAATATCGGCCTAAGTTCAAAAAGGTAAGTATCTTACCTAACCTTGAGTGGGGGAATTATCCCTTAGGCATCGAGTCTTATGTGCCATTTGTGAAATGTGAAAAGCCGTGTACACGAGGTGACGAGTACGTACTCGGGCTTATATGTGCAAATTTTATTGAGTTAGAGTCTTGGGCATATTGTGTAGTAAATTAGATAATTGTTGGCATTTATTTAGTCATCTACTTGCCATGCCTCAATTCGCGTTTGTTGAATTTGTTTTTGTATGACAATTTGAGGTGATTATTACTTGTATATTTATGTGGATTCCGTGAATTTGATGATTTGATATTGTGATGACAAAAAAGGTCATCTTATATTTTAGAACTCGAATCTGCGCTCTTAAGCCTTAAAAATCTCATTTTTACCCTCTTCGATTTGTGTGCGCAGTCCGGCCAGGTTTCCGGAAAGCTTTTATGTTGAAAATTGATGAAAATAAGAGTTTATGCCTTAAAAGTTGATTTTAGTTGACTTCGGTCAATATTTTTGGTAAACAGGCACGGATCCATGTTTTGACGGTCCCGGTGGGTACGTATCGAATTATGGGACCTGGGCGTATGCCCGGAATCGAATTCGGAGATCCCTAGCTCAAGTTATTAATTTTTGATGAAAATTTAAAAGTCTAAAAATTAATTGTTTTTAAGAATTGATTGATGTTTGGCATTGTTAGTGCTGGGTCCGTATTCTAGTTCTGGAGCCCGGTACAGGTTCATTATGATATTTAAGACTTGTATGTGAAATTTGGTGAGAAACGGAGTTTATTTGACGTGATTCGGACATCTAGTTGAGAAGATATGAATTTTAAAGTGTTTTTGAGAATTTCATTTGATTAGGTACTAAATTGGTAGTTCTAGGTCTTATTTTGGCGATTTGATCGCGCGAACAAGTTCGTATGATGTTTTTAGACTTGTGTGCATGTTCGTTTTGGAGCCCCGAGGGCTCGGGTGAGTTTCGTATAGGCCACGGAATGTTTTGAACTTAGAAAATTTTGCTGGTATAACCGAACCTGTTGCAGGCCTCTGATCTCGCAATTGCGAGATCAGGCTTCGCAAATGCAAAATAAGAAGGCCTAGCAATTGCGAGGTATCTATCAAAATTGCGAAGAAGGCCTGGGCCAGCATGTTCTCGCAATTGCGAGATTTTCTTCGCAATTGCGATGGGAGTCTAGGAAGGGCAGGTTCGCAAATGCAAATATTTACTCGCATTTGCGAGGTTCAGTGATCGCAAATGCGACACATTCCTCGCATTTGCGAAGGCAGTAGAATTGTGAAGGGCATTGCAATTGCGATTGTTCCTTCGCATTTGCGAAGCTCAGGTCGCAATTACGACACCTGCAGCTGAGTAAAAGGGACTTAGACGGGATGTTTCATCCATTTTTCATATTTTCAAAACCCTAAAAAAGGCGATTTTCCAAGGACCAAGTCTTCCCCAAATCATAGGTAAGTGATTTCTAACTCTTTTCTTTCAATCTTTTACATCTTATAACAAGATTTCAACCTAGAATCTGGAATTTTTATGGTGAAATTAGGATTTTTGGGTAGAACTTAGGAATTTCAAAATTTGAGGATTTAGACCTCAATTTGAGGTCGGATTCCAAAACTAATTACATTTTCGGGCTCAAGGGTGAATGGGTAAAAGGATTTTGGTCTAGACCTCGGGTTTTGACCAAGCGGACCCGGGGTCAATTTTTTGACTTTTTGGAGGAAAATTTGGAAAAATTTAACTTACGCAATATAATTGATTCCTTTAGCAATATTTGATATTATTGAGTCATTTTTGAATAGATACGGGTGGTTTGGAGGTAAATTCCAAAGAAAAAGTTGTGATTGAGAAATTAAGTGGCCTTCGGAGCAAGGTAAGTGTTGTGTCTAACCCTGACTTGAGGGAATTAGGAACCTTAGATTACTTGCTAAGTGAAATTCATGTGAGAGGCATATATGTGAGGTGACGAGTACTTGTGCGCCGCCAATTTACCTGTTTTTTCCATGTTTCTCAGCTTTTCTTCTATTGTCTCATTCCTATCCCTAATTGCTATATGTTATACTAGTGTTGTTCAATTTATCGTTCTTATCATGTTTACGGATTTTCTGGCGATAATTGAGTTTTTATTTTAAAGTTGAGATTGATGTTATGGAACCAAATGTCGAAGTAAGGTTTGTAATTGTTATTCTATCTCCCTGTTGTTATTTATGCATTGCATTATGGTAAGGGAGAGTGTTAATGCACGAAGGGTGATGCCGTGCCATATTGTGAGTGTTAATGCACGAAGGGTGATGTCGTGCCATATTGTGAGTGTTAATGCACGAAGGGTGATGCCGTGCCATATTGTGAGTATTAATGCACGAAGGGTGATGCCGTGCCATATTGTGAGTGTTAATGCACGAAGGGTGATGCCGTGCCATGATATGAGAGTAAAAGCACGAAGGGTGATGCCATTCCATGATATGAGAGTTAATGCACAAAGGGTGATGCCGTGCTGTTTCTATTAATTTTATGGCGAGATTGAGAGTAAAAGCACGAAGGATGATGCTGTGCATTTTTCCTTTACTGTTTTCACGATTCCTGTTGATTCATGGTATATTGACTGCTCCGGTTATCATTCTGTTGTTGTTCTTTATCTCGTATTCCCCTCAGTATGTTCTCCTCCCAACATTTTCTGGTTAGTTCTTCATTTCTGTTATTTGTATATACACTGTTAAATTGTACAAGTTGATTTGTAGGTGCCTTGCCTTAGCCTCGTCACTACTTCGTCGAGGTTAGGCTCGACACTTACCAGTACATGGGGTCGGTTGTACTAATATTGCACGCTGCACTCTATGTGCAAATTTTGATACCGGCTCGGGTTGATCTAGATTTTGCTATTGGTCCGCTATCCGGAGACTCAAGGTAGATCTGTCGGCGTTCACAGACCTTGAAGTCCCTGTCTATCTTTTCTGTTCTACTGTTTCTTTCATTCAGACAGTTGTATTTCTTTCAGACTATTACTTGTAGCAAACTCTAGAATGCTCGTGAATTGTGACTCCAGATCCAGGTGGTAGTAATGAATACAATTTTATGATATTCCGCACTTATTATATTTTATCTTAGTTAATTATTGTTAATCAATGAATGGAAATAAGGAATCGATTTAATGATTCTCTAACGTTGGCTTGCCTAGCAAGTGAAATGTTAGGTGCCATCACGGTCCCGTTGGTGGGAAATTCTGGGCCGTGACAGTTGGTATCAGAGCACTAGATTGCCTAGGTATCACGATTCACGAGCAAGCTTAGTAGAGTCTGGAGGATCGGTACGGAGACGTCTATGCTTATCTTCCAGAGGCTATGAAGTTTAGGAACAAGTTTCACTTCTATTCTTCTCTGTCGTCCGAATTTGCTTTCTCAATACTGATTGAACTCTTCTACTCTTATTCTCTCGCAGATGGCGAGAACATGTACCGCTTCCTCAGCTGAGCAACAGCCAGAGCCTCTAGTGGCAGCTCCTACACGGGGGAGAGGTCGAGGTCGTGCCAGAGGCTGAGGTAGGGCAGGGCTCAGCCTAGAGCCGGAGCAGCAGCCCCAGTAGTGGAGCCTCAGATAGAGCTTGACGAGGAGGTTCCAGCCCAGACTGTTCCTACCATACCAGTTGAGGTTCCGTAGAGGTTCATTTCCACCCCAATACTTCAGGATGCTTTGGTCCGTTTGGTGGGCCTTATGGAGAGTGTGGCCCAGACTGGCGTATTTCCCATGGCACTAGTAGTCTCTCAGGCTGGAGGAGGACCCCAGACTCCCACCACTCCCGCTCTAGAGCAGATAGCTCCCCAGTATCAGGCTCCAGCTACTCAGCCAGTCGGATTAGTTCAGCCGGTTATTGCGGCACAGGTCGGAGATGGGCCAGTTATGTCTTATGAGTCTTTTTGGAGATTGGACAGGTTTACCAAGCTCTTTCCTGTTCACTTCAGTGGTGCTCCTTCAGAGGATCCCTAGGAGTATCTTGACAGCTTTCACGAGGTTCTACGAAACATGGGTATAGTGGAGACCAATGGGGTCGATTTTGCTGCATTTCAGATGACTGGTTCCACCAAGAAATGGTGGAGAGATTACTTGTTGACCAGACCAGCTGGGTCACCTGCTCTTACTTAGGACCAGTTCTCTCAGCTCTTCATAGAGAAGTTTCTACCTATCATATTGAGAGAGGAGCGTCACCGTCAGTTTGAGCGTCTCCAGTAGGGTAGTATGACTGTTACTCAGTATGAGACCCGTTTTGTGGATTTGGTCCGTCATGTCATTCTTCTGCTTCCCACCGAGAGAGAGGGTGAGGAGGTTTATTGATGGACTTGCTCAGCCTATCAGATTGCAGATGGCTAAGGAGATTGGGAGTGAGATTTCTTTTCAGGCGGCTGCTAGTGTCGTTAGACGAGTCGAAATGGTTCTTACTCAGGGAGGTCAGGGGTTTGACAAGAGACCTCGTCATTCCGGTGAGTTCAGTGGTGCCTCATCTAGAGGCAGGAGTACTTTTGGTAGAGTCCATCCTCCCAAACCGTTTCATTCAGCACTCCAGGCATCCCACGGTGCCTCAGGTGGTCGTGACTTCAGATGCATTATTCCTACCAGCTAGCCTACAGTGCACCACCAGCTCCTATTAGTGCACCTCCACTCCAGAGTTATCAGGGTGGTTATTCGGGTCGACATGGTCGATTTCAGGGTCAGCAGTCACCACAAACGAGGTTATGTTATACTTGTGGTGATCCGAGACAGATTGCTAGATTTTTCCCTCGAGCAACGGGCAGCTCACAACATCAGAGTTCTCGTGCCATGGTTCCGGCACCAGTTGCTGCACCACCTGCTCAGCCAGCTAGAGGCAGGGGTCAGGCAGCCAGAGGCAGGGGTCAGGAAGCCGGAGGATGAGGCCAAACTGTTAGAGGTGGAGGTCAGGCCATTAGAGGTGGAGACCAGCCAGTTAGAGGCCATCCCAGGGATGTAGTTCAGGGTAGTGGGGCCCATCCCCGGTGTTATGCTTTCCCAGCCAGCCCTGAGACTGAGTCATCTGACGCTATTATCATAGGTACTACTTCAATTTGCAGTAGAGATGCTTCAGTTCTATTTGATCCGGGATCGACTTACTCTTATGTGTCATCCTATTTTGCTTCCTATTTGGTTGTGCCCCGTGACTCTTTGAGTGCTCCTGTGTATGTGTCCACACCAGTGGGAGATGCTATTATTGTAGGTCGTCTTTATCGTTCGTGTGTGGTCACCATTGGGAGTCTTGAGACTCGTATAGATCTTCTACTTCTTGACATGGTTGATTTTGATGTCATACTAGGTATGGATTTGCTGCCACCTTATCATGCTATATTAGATTGTCACGCCAAGACGGTGACCTTAGCCTTGCAGGGGTTGCCTCGATTAGAGTGGAGAGGGAATCTTGGCCATTCTTCCAGCAGGGTTATCTCTTATGTGAAGGCTCGGCATATGGTCGAGAAGGTGTCTAGCTTATTTGGCTTATGTCCGCGATTCTAGTGCGGAGGTTCCTTCCATAGATTCGGTGCTGGTTGTTCGTGAGTTTCCAGAGGTGTTTCCTGCAGACCTGCTAGGGATGCCACCCGACAGGGATATTGATTTCTGCATTGATTTGGCTCAGGGCACTCAGCCTATTTCCATTCCGCCATATCGCATGGCCATGCTAGAGTTGAAAGAATTGAAGGAGCAGTTGCAAGATTTACTTGATAAGGGCTTCATTAGACCTAGTGTTTCGCCCTGGGGTGCACCTGTGTTGTTTGTGAAGAAGAAAGATGGATCGATGAGGATGTGTATAGATTATCGACAGTTGAACAAAGTCACCATCAAGAATAAGTAACCATTGCCGAGGAGTGATGATTTATTTGATCAACTTTAGGGTGCCAAGGTGTTTTCAAAGATTGATTTGAGATATGGCTACCATCAGTTGAGGATTAGGGCATCCGATGTTCCTAAGACAGCTTTTCGGACTCAGTATGGGCATTATGAGTTTCTAGTGATGTCATTTGGGCTGACAAATGCCCCGGCAACATTCATGGATTTGATGAACCGGGTGTTCAAACCCTACTTGGATTCCTTTCTGGTTGTGTTTATTGATGATATCTTGATCTACTCCCACAGTCGAGAAGAGCATGAGCAGCACCTTCGGATCATTCTTCAGACTCTGAAAGACAGCCAGTTATATGCTAAGTTCTCAAAATACGAGTTTTGGTTGAATTCAGTTGCTTTCTTGGGTCACGTTGTATCATCAGAGGGTATTTAGGTGGATCCTAAGAAGATTGAGGCAGTCCAGAACTGGCCTAGACCCACATCAGCTATAGAGATCCGTAGTTTCCTGGGTTTGGCGGGCTATTACCGTTGATTTGTGGAAGGGTTTTCATCCATAGCAGCTCCGTTGACCAGATTGACCCAGAAGGGTGCCCCATTCAGGTGGTCAGACGAGTGTGAAGCGAGCTTTCAGAAGCTCAAGACTGCCTTGACCACGACACCGGTATTGGTGTTACCCACAGGTTCAAGATCTTATACAGTATATTGCGACGCATCTCGTATTGGTCTGGGTGCGGTATTTATGCAGGGTGGCAAGGTTATTGCATATGCTTCGCGGCAGCTGAAGGTTCATGAGAAGAATTACCCTGTTCATGATCTAGAGCTGGCAGCCATTGTTCACATGCTGAAGAGTTGGAGGCACTATCTTTACGGCGTGCCATGTGAGGTATTCACTAATCATTAGAGCTTGCAGTATTTGTTCAAGCATAAGGAACTCAATTTGAGGCAACAGAGTTGGCTGGAGCTATTGAAAGACTATGATATCACCATATTGTATCATCCCAGGAAGGCCAATGTGGTGGCCGATGCTTTAAGTAGAAAGTCAGTCAGTATGGGTAGCCTTGCATATATTCCAGTTGGTGAGAGACCGCTTGCATTGGATGTTCAGGCCTTGGCCAACCAGTTCGTGAGGTTAGATAGTTCTGAGACCAGCCATATTCTAGCTTGTACAGTTACTCGGTCTTTTTTGTTTGAGCACATCAGAGATCGGTAGGATGACGATCCTCATTTACTTATCCTTAAAGACACAGTGCGGCATAGTGGTGCCAAACAGGTTACTGTTGGAGATGACGGAGTTTTGAGGATGCATGGTCGTATTTGTGTGCCTAATGTGGATGGACTTCGTGAGTTGATTCTTGAGGAGGCCCACAGTTCCCGGTATTCTATTCATCCGGGCACCGCCAAGATGTATCAAGCCTTGCGACAACATTATTGGTGGAGGAGGATGAAGAAAGACATAGTTGCATATGTAGCTCGGTGCCTAAATTGCCAGCAGGTAAAATGTGAACATCAGAGACCTGGTAGTTTACTTCAGAGGTTAGATATTCCTGAGTGGAAGTGGGAGCGTATCACTATGGATTTTGTTGTTGGACTCCCACGGACTGAGAGGAATTTCGATGCAGTTTGGGTTATTGGGGACATGCTGACTAAGTCAGCGCATTTCATTCCTGTGGCAGTTACCTATTCCTCGGAGCGGTTGGCAGAGATTTACATTCGTGAGATCATCCGTTTTCACGGTGTGCCCGTGTCTATCATTTCTGATTGAGTTACGCAGTTTACCTCGAACTTTTGGAAGGCAGTACAATGTGAGTTAGGTACGCGGGTTGAATTGAGCACAACATTCCATCCTCAGATGGACAGACAGTCCGAGCATACTATTCAGATCTTGGAAGATATGCTTCGCGCCTGTATTATTGACTTTGGAGGTTCTTGGGATCAGTTCTTGCCGTTAGCGGATTTTACCTACAATAATAGCTACTAGTCGAGCATTCAGATGGCTCCCTATGAGGCATTATATGGTAGATGGTGTAGGTCGCTAGTTGGGTGGTTTGAGCCGGGGGAGGCTCAGTTATTGGGTACAGATTTAGTTTAGGAGGCCTTGGACAAGGTCAAGATTATACAGGATCGACTTCGCACAGCTCAGACCAGGCAAAAGAGTTATGCCGACCGTAGAGTTCGTGATGTTGCATTCATGGTCGGAGAGAGAGTGTTACTTCGGGTATCACCCATGAAGGGTGTAATGAGGTTCGGAAAGTAGGGCAAGTTGAGCCCTAGGTATATCGGACCTTTTGAGAATCTGGAGAGAGTGAGAGAAGTGGCTTACAGGCTTGCGTTGCCACCTAGTTTAGCAGTTGTTCATCCGGTATTCCATGTATTCATGCTTTGAAAGTATCACGGCGATCCATCCCATGTGTTAGATTTCAGCTCTGTCCAGTTGGACAAGGATTTGACTTACGAGGAGGAGCTGGTGGCAATTCTAGCTCGGCAAGTTCGCCAGTTGAGATCAAAGAGTTACCCTTCAGCTCGAGTGCAGTGGAGAGGTCAGCCTATTGAGGCAGCTACTTGGGAGTCCGAGTCCGATATGCGGAGTAGATATCCCCACCTTTTCACCAGCCCAGGTACTTTCTATGTCCGTTCGAGGACGAACGGTTGTTTAAGAGGTGGAGAATGTGATGACCCAAAAGGTCATCTTATGTTTTAGAACTCGAATCTACGCTCTTAAGCCTTAAAAATCTCATTTTATCCTCCTCGATTTGCGTGCACAGTCTGGGCAGGTTCCGGAAAGCTTTTATGTTGAAAATTGATGAAAATAAGAATTTATGCCTTAAAAGTTGATTTTAGTTGACTTTGGTCAACATTTCTGGTAAACGGGCCTGGATCCATGTTTTGACGATCCCAGTGGGTCCGTATCGAATTATGGGACCTGGGCGTATGCCCAGAATCAAATTCGGACGTCCCTAGCTCAAGTTATGAATTTTTGATGAAAATTTAAAAGTGTGATGACCCAAAATATTATCTTTAAATTCAATAATTAATTCTATGTTCTAATACCTCGAAAAACACTATTTATCATTCCTCGACTTGCGTGTGCAGTCTATAAAATTTTTCGGAAAGTTTTCAGGTGAAAAATGGATTAAAATATGAATTAGAGCTTTAAAGCTCAACTGAGTTGACTTTGGTCAATATTTTGAGCAAACAGACTTAGATCAGTGTTTTGACAGTTCCGGTAGGTCCATATCGTGATTTGGGACTTACGCGTATGCCCGGAATCAAATTCAGAGGTCCCTAGCCTGAGATATGAAATTTTGATGAAAAATTAAAAGTTTAAGTTCAAATAGTGACCGGATGTCAAATTATGTGCAAACGACCTCGGAATAGAATTTTGATAATTCCAAAAGCTCCGTATGGTGATTTTGGACTTAGGAGCGTGGTCGGAATTTTATTTAAAAGTCCGTGGTGGAATTAGGCTTGAAATACCAAAAGTTAAATTTTTGGAAAGTTTGACCGGGGGGTTGACTTTTTGATATCGAGCTTGGAATCTGATTCTGGAAATTGGAATAGGTCTGTTAGGTCATTTATTACTTGTGTGTAAAATTTGAAGTCATTCGGAATTGATTTGATGGGTTTCGGCACAAGATATAGAATGTGAAAGTTCAAAGTTCCTAGATTTTGATTTGAAGTGCGATTCATCGTTTTGATGTCGTTTGAAGCCTCGACTAAGTTCGTATTGTATTTTGGGACATGTTGGAATAATTAGTTAAGGTCCCGAGGGTCTCGGGTGGATTTCAGAAGGTAAACGGAATGGATTTCGGACAAAGAGGGTTGCTGGAAATTTCTGTTGCAGAAATTTCGCTAGATATTTCTGATGCATGGAGCCGACTTTGGAAGCTTATATCTCGCAATTCATAAGGAATCAAAAAATGTTCTAATCATTAAAGTTGTAGTCATTTGATTCTAGTTTTTAGAAAGTTAAACCATTCATCATTTGGACATTTGTACAAAAAGTTATGATCGATTAAAGGAAGGCTGGTACAAGCAAGTTCTGGTGGACTTTTAGTGACGGAAAATGGACTTTTAGTGACGGATGGGCAGAAACTTAAGGACCAAAAATTGTCATTTCCTTCATTTCGTTTTGGATTTTTGGAGCACGGTTCTTGGGCGATTTTCACGGAAAAACATTGGGGTAGGTGTTCCGTATCCTATATTGATTATATTTCATGATTCCATACTTATTTACATCATGAATCCATGAATTTATGGAAGAAAAATCAAGATGTTTGCAAAATCTTCCAAAAACAAAAATTGAAGATTTGGAGGTCGAGTTGTTATCGGAATGTGGTAAAATTGGTATAGGTGGACTTGCAATTGAATGGGTTGTCGAATTTTGTAAGTTTCGCTGGATTCCGAGATGTGGGCCCCAGAGACAAATTTTGAGATAATTTCGGATTTTATTAAAAAATGTAATATTTTCTTATGAAATTGATTACTATAATTTTTGTTGACTGTATCGAATTAATTATGACTAGATACGAGTAGATCGGAGTCGGAAAATCGAGGAAAAAGCATAATACTTGGTTAAATTGGAGCAAGTCGAGGTAAGTAACTTGTCTAACCTTGTGTGGGGGAAATTCCCCCTAGGATTGATAATTGTAATGTGTGAAAAGTCGTGTACATGAGGTGACGAGTGTGTACACGGGCTAAATGTGAAAGATTATATTTTAAATTGTGTAGATCACTATTGAGGATTAATTAAATTATTTCATTTTGTTATATTGTTCATTATTGATTTAATGTTTATATTTTAAATTTGTTTGACCTTTTCCTGCTAATTGTTTTATCTGTTTAGTTGGAACTTGGTTTCTTTTATTCTGTGCATTATTTGAAGGTTGATTTTCTTTAAATTAAATATTATTAATATGAAGTATTTGACATTTTTAAACTTGATATTGAAGCAACATATTAAAGATTTTAAAATATTATTTTCCTGAATTATTTACTCTTGAATATTTTTGTAAGATTTTCGTACTCATTGTGATGGAGCAGTGAGCTATTTATTGTGAAAACATATTATTGTTGAATTATTTTGATATGAGCCGTGAGCTCTTTATTTTGGAATGAATTATTTTGACATGAGCCGTTTGCTCTTTATTGTGGAAAAATATTACTGTTGAATTATTTTGACATGAGACGTGAGCTCTTTATTGTGAAAAAAATATTGTTGTTGAATTATTTTGGCAAGTTAAATTTTTTGAGCACCTGAGGTGCAAATTGTGATATATTGTGATATTGATACGCATGCGGTGGTATAAGGTCTGGGTATTGAAACGCATGCGGTGAGATAAGGGTGGCTTGATACGCATGGCTAGTAGAGGGAACTACTAGAATTCATGCGGTGTGATAAGGATGGCTAAAACGCGGGATGCTATTTCGGAAAAAAATGTTTTCTTTCAAATAAATTGTGAAAGCTCCCGCGGTGAGATAAGGAAATGAGATATTATGAATTTATTTATGATTTGGGACTACGAGGCGGTACCTCGGGAGTGCCCTTGTTGATATTGATTTATGGCCGTAGTTGCCTTTGATTAATGTTGTGAGCACATCGGATTACTCGGGGGTGCTCCAGTAAGTTCTTTTAATGCACCACCAACATTAGTTCCTACAATGGTTATTCTAGTTATCTGGCACAGACTCAATATGAGTAGCCTAACCCGCAAAGGGGTTGTTATGAATATGGTGATACTAGGCACATCATGAGAAAATTGTCCCAAACTTGGGAGAGACTTATTTCATCAAAGCACTCAGGCTACATGCCCCATTGCAGTTACTACACCACCCACATGACCAGTTAGGGGTGAAGGACAGACGGGTAGAAGGCGTCCTAGAGGTGGAGACCCAGCCGTTGACATATTTGTTTTATGGTATGACGGAGGTCGCTACATCTGTTGGTGTCATTACAGGTATGACCTTGATATAATATAAAGGAATAATTTCCTTAACTTGATTTGGTTCTGAATATCGAGACGAGTCCTTCTATTGTGCTCCACTTATGAGTGAATTTCATAATTCTATAATCTACTTATGTGTTTACTCCTGTTGGGAGATTCCATGGAGATAACTATGCCTATCATTCCATGTTGGTCACTAATAAGACCCGTGAGGCTAAATATGGCTTTCTGTTACTCATTTCGGTAAGTTTTGATGTAATTTATGGATAATTAATTACAAATTGTGAATTATATGCCCTACCGGTGTGGGGTTCATTATGTGTTGTGATTTTATTTAACGGAAATTATTTAGAAGGAGCAAATGAAAAGTTTCGATTGGCACGATGTGCATATTACTTGTGATTCAGAACCGAGGACGAGATCCTCGCATTTTAACATAAACTGATATGTTTAAACTGGGCTACGAGCTACGGTGGAAGTTATATAAGGACGAGATCCTTGTGAGGAAAATTCTTGTGTTTAAGTTCTCCCTTGTGAATTTTAATTTTTACTATAATACTAATAGGGAGTCATGCCTGTTAGGCTTATTTGAAAATTCTATATGAAATTCTTTGTGCATACTTGCCAATTTTGTGTTGTAATTATTGAGTTTTAACCTACGAGGTAGGTTCCCGCCCAGGTGACGTTAAATGTGACTCATTAATTCGGGTAAATAATTATGAGGTCTTCATGCCTCGTATCTCGTTATCAGTATTGTGAAGGTTTGAAACGAGATTTTTGTTAACATGAAGTCAATGGACGATTTTATAATTGATTATGAACAACTATTAAGACTAGATTGACCCAGAAGGGTGCTCCGTACATATAGACCGAGGAATGTGAGGAGAGCTTCCAAAAGCTCAAGACAGCTTTGACTACAACACCAATGTTGGTATTACCTACAGGTTCAGGGCCTTATATTGTGTATTGTGATGCGTCGCGTATTGACCTCGGCGCAGTGTTGATGCAAGACGGTAGGGTGATTGCCTACGCGTCCAGACAGTTAAAGGTGCATGAGAAGAATTATCCTATACACAACCTTGAGTTAGCAGCTATTGTTTATGCCTTAAAGACTTGGCAACATTATTTGTACGGTGTCCATTGCGAGGTCTACACCGATCACCGAAGTCTACAATATCTGTTTAAACAGAAGGATCTTAATTTGCGGTAGCGAAGATGGTTGGAGTTGCTTAAGGATTATGATATCACCATTCTCTATCATCCTAGGAAGGCCAATGTAGTGGCGGATGCCTTGAGTCATAAGGCGGAGAGTTTGGGCATCTTAGCATATTTACCGGCAGCAGAGAGGCCTTTAGCCTTGGATGTTCAGGCCTTGGCCAACCAGTTTGTTAGACTGGATGTTTTCGAGCCAAGCCAAGTTTTGGCTTTGTGGTTTTTCAGTCTTCTCTTTATGACCGTATTATGGAACGTCAGTATGATGACCCCATCTGCTTGTCCTTAAGGACACAGTTCAGCACGGCGATGCCAAGGAAGTCACTATTGGAGATGAAGATGTATTACGGATGCAGGGCAGGCTATGTGTGCCAAATGTAGATGGTTTGCGCGACTTGGATTTTTCAGGAGGCTCACAGTTCGCGGTACTCCATTCATCCGGGTGCTGCAAAGATGTATCAAGACTTGAGACAACACTATTGGTGGAGGCGGATGAAGAAAGACATAGTGGAATATGTAGCTCGGTGCTTAAATTGTCAACAGGTGAAATATGAGCATCAATGACCGGGTGGATTGCTTCAGAAGTTGGAAATTCCAGAATGAAAATGGGAGCGGATCACTATGGATTTCGTTGTTGGTCTCCCACGGACTCGGAGGAAGTTCGATGTAGTTTGGGTGATTGTGGAAAGATTGACCAAGTCAGCTCATTTCATTCCTGTGATTACTACTTGCTCTTCAGAGCAGCTGGCTCAGGTATATATTCGCGAGATTGTCAGACATCACGGCGTACCGGTATCTATCATCTCTGACCGGGGTACACAGTTTACCTCACGGTTTTGGAGGGCTGTACATCGAGAGTTGGGTACTCGTGTGGAGTTGAGTACAATATTTCACCCTCATACGGACGGGTAGTCCGAACGCACTATTCAGATACTGGAGGATATGCTTCGTGCGTGTGTGATAGATTTTGGGGGTGCTTGGGATCAGTTCTTACCACTTGCGGAGTTTGCTTACAACAATAGTTGACAGTCAAGCATTCAGATGGCTCCGTATGAGGCCTTGTATGGTAGGCGGTGCCGGTCCCTAGTGGGTTGGTTTGAACCGGGCGAGGCTAGGCTATTGGGTACAGACTTGGTTTAGGATGCCTTGGAAAAGGTTAAGTTGATTCAGGATTGACTTTGTACAGCCCAATCTAGAAAGAAGAGTTATGCAAATTGGAAGGTTCGTGATGTTGCATTCATGGTTGGTGAGCGGGTATTGCTCCGGGTTTCGCCTATGAAGAGTGTGATGAGGTTCAGGAAGAAGGGCAAGTTGATCCCTAGGTATATTAGGCCTTTTGAGATTCTTGAGAGAGTTGGATAGGTGGCTTACAGACTTGCATTAACACCTAGTCTCTCTGCAGTTCATCCGGTATTCTATGTTTCTATGCTTCAAAAATATCGCGGCGATCCATCTCATATGTTAGACTTCAGTTCGGTTCAGTTGGACAAGGATCTATCTTATGTTGAGGAACCAGTGGCTACTTTGGATAGGCATGTTCGAAAGCTGAGGTCAAAGAACATTGCTTCCGTAAAGGTTCAGTGGAGGGGTCATCCAGTCGAGGAGGCAACTTGGGAGACCGAGCATGATATGCGCAGCTGTTATCCACACTTATTCACCAGCTCAGGTACATTTTCTAACTCTGTTCGAGGACGAACGTTTGTTTTAGAGGTGGAGAATGTGATGACCCAAAATATCATCTTTAAATTCAATAATTAATTCTATGTTCTAAGACCTCAAAAAGCACTATTTATCATTCCTCGACTTGCGTGTGCAGTCCATAAAATTTTTCGAAAAGTTTTCAGGTGAAAAATGGATTAAAATGTGAATTAGAGCTTTAAAACTCAACTGAGTTGACTTTGGTCAACATTTTGAACAAATGGATTCGGATCAGTGTTTTGATAGTTCCGATAGGTCCGTATCATGATTTGGGACTTAGGCGTATGCCCGGAATCAAATTCCGAGGTCTCTAGCCCGAGATATAGAATTTTGATGAAAAATTAAAAGTTTAAGTTCAAATAGTGACCGGATGTCAAATTATGTGCAAACAACCCCGGAATAGAATTTTGATGATTCCAACAGCTCCGTATGGTGATTTTGGACTTAGGAGCGTGATCGAAATTTTATTTAGAAGTCCGTAGTGGAATTAGGCTTGAAATACCAAAAGTTGATTTTTTGGGAAGTTTGACCGGGGGGTTGAATTTTTGATATCGAGGTCGGAATCCGATTCTGGAAATTGGAATAGGTCTGTTAGGTCATTTATGACTTGTGTGCAAAATTTGAAGTCATTCGGAATTGATTTGATGGGTTTCGGCACAAGATATAGAATGTGAAAGTTCAAAGTTCCTAGATTTTGATTTGAGGTGTGATTCGTCGTTTTGATATTGTTTGATGTGGTTTGAAACCTCGACTAAGTTCGTATTGTATTTTGGGACATGTTGGAATAATTAGTTAAGATCCCGAGGGTCTCGGGTGGATTTCGGAAGGTAAACAGAATGGATTTCGGACAAAGAGGGTTCCTGGAAATTTCTGTTGCAGAAATTTCGCTAGATATTTTTGATGCATGGAGTCGACTTTGGAAGCTTATATCTCGCAATTCATAAGGAATCAGAAAATGTTCCAATCATTAAAGTTGTAGTCATTTGATTCTAGTTTCCAGAAAGTTAAACCATTTATCATTTGGACATTTGTACAAAAAGTTATGATCGATTAAAGGAAGGCTGGTACAAGCAAGTTCTGGTGGACTTTTAGTGACGGAAAATGGACTTTTAGTGACGGATGGGCAAAAACTTAAGGACCAAAAATTGTCATTTCCTTCATTTCGTTTTGGATTTTTGGAGCACGGTTCTTGGGCGATTTTCACGGGAAAACATAGGAGTAAGTGTTCCTTATCCTATATTGATTATATTTCATGATTCTACACTCATTTACATCATGAATCCATGAATTTCTGGAAGAAAAATCAAGATTTTTGCAAAATCTTCCAAAAACGAAAATTTAAGATTTGGAGGTCGAGTTGTTATCGAAATTTGGTAAAATTGATATGGGTGGATTCGTAATTGAATGGGTTGTCGGATTTTGTAAATTTCGCCGGATTCCGAGATGTGGGCCCCACTGACAAAGTTTGAGCTAATTTTGGATTTTATTGAAAAATGTAATATTTTCTTATGAAAATGATTATTATAATTTTTGTTGACTGTATCGAATTAATTATGACTAGATACGAGTCGATCGGAGTCGGAAAATCGAGAAAAAAGCATAATACTTGGTTAAATTAGAGCAAATCGAGGTAAGTGACTTGTCTAACCTTGTGTGGGGGAAATTCCCCCTAGGATTGATAATTGTAATGTGTGAAAAGTCGTGTACATGAGGTGACGAGTGTGTACACGGGCTAAATGTGAAAGATTATATTTTAAATTGTGTAGATCATTGTTGAGCATTAATTAAATTATTTCATTTTGTTATATTCTTCATTATTGATTTAATGTTTATATTTTAAATTTGCTTGATCTTTTCCTGCTAATTGTTTTATCTGTTTAGTTGGAACTTGGTTTCTTTTATTCTGTGCATTATTTGAAAGTTGATTTTCTTTAAATTAAATATTATTAATATGAAGTATTTGACATTTTTAAACTTGATATTGAAGCAGCGTATTAAAGATTTTAAAATATTATTTTCCTGAATTATTTACTCCTGAATATTTTTGTAAGATTTTCGTACTCATTGTGATGGAGCAGTGCGCTATTTATTGTGAAAAAATATTATTGTTGAATTATTTTGACATGAGCCGTGAGCTCTTTATTGTTGAATTATTTTGACATGAGCCGTGAGCTCTTTATTGTGGAAAAATATTATTGTTGAATTATTTTGACATGAGACGTGAGTTATTTATTGTGAAAAAATATTGTTGTTGAATTATTTTGGCAAGTTAAACTATTTGAGCACCTGAGGTGCAAATTATGATATATTGTGATATTGATACGCATGCGGTGGTATAAGAACTGGGTATTGAAACGCATGCGGTGAGATAAGGGTGGCTTGATACGCGTGGCTAGTAGGGAGAACTACTAGAAGTCATGCGGTGTGATAAGATGGCTAAAACACGGGATGCTATTTCGGGAAAAAATATTTTCTTTCAAATAAATTGTGAAGGCTCCCGCGGTGAGATAAGGAAATGAGATATTATGAATTTATTTATGATTTGGGACTACGAGGTGGTACCTCGGGAGTGCCCTTGTTGATATTGATTTATGGCCGCAGTTGGCTTTGATTATTTGTTGTGATTTTTCTTGAAGTTGAAAGAAAATTTTGGTTTGTTTACACGAGATGTTATTTGCCATTATTTTGTGTAATTAAACGGTAACATGCTACTTGATTCATTTCCATTGTCATTTTATTTTATTATATTGTTAAACCTTTTACTATGCCAATTATTATTTTCCAGTAGGGCCTGACCTGACCTCGTCACTACTCTACCGAGGTTAGGCTTGGCACTTACTGGGTACCTCTATGGTGTACTCATACTACGTTTCTGCACATCGTTTTGTGCAGATCCAGGTACACCTTATCATACCAGGCATCAATAAACTAGTTGTACGAGAAGACTTCAAGGTATATCTGCCAGTGTCCGCAGACTCCGTAGTCCCTTTCTATCTTACTATGTTGTCTTCCTTATTTGCTTTAGACTCTGATGTATAGAGACATAGAGAATAAATTCTTAGAAGCTTGTGACTTATTTCTACCGGGTTTTGAGAGTTGAAATTGTTTGAATTGTAGTTTATTTATTTCAGATATTTATTATTATTCCACATTGATAGGCTTACCTAGGGTTAGAGACTAGGTGCCATCACGACCTCCTACGAAGGGAATTTGGGGTCGTGGCAAAAAGTCTGAAAATTAATTATTTTTAAGAATTGATTGATGTTTGGCATTGTTAGTCCCGGGTCTGTATTCTAGTTCTGGAGCCCGGTACAGGTTCATTATAATATTTAAGACTTGTCTGTGAAATTTGGTGAGAAACAGAGTTGATTTGACGTGATTCAGACGTCCAGTTGAGAAGATATGAATTTTAAAGTGTTCTTGAGAATTTCATTTGATTTGGTACTAAATTCGTAGTTCTAGGTGTTATTTTGGCAATTTGATCACGCGAACAAGTTCGTATGATGTTTTTAGACTTGTGTGCATGTTCGGTTTGGAGCTCCGAGGGCTCGAGTGAGTTTCGGATAGGCCACGGGATGTTTTGAACTTAGAAAATTTTGCTGGTATAACTGAACCTGTTGCAAACCTCTATTGCGAGATCAGGCTTCGCAAATGTGAAATAAGCAGGCCTGGCAATTGCGAGGTATCTATTGTAATTGCGAAGAAGGCCTGGGCCAGGATGTTCTCGCAATTGCGATGGGAGTCTGGGAAGGGCAGGTTCTCAAATGCGAACATTTACTCGCATTTGCGAGGTTCAGTGGTCGCAAATGCGACACTTTCCTTGCATTTGCGAAGGAAGCGGGATTGTGAAGGGTATCACAATTGTGATTGTTCCTTCACATTTGCGAACTTCGCATTTGCGAAGCTCAGGTCGCAATTGCGACATCTGCAGCTGAGTAAAAGGGACTTACACGGGATATTTCATCCATTTTTCATATTTTCAAAACCCTAAACCTTAAGAGGCGATTTTTCAAAGACCAAGTCTTCCCCAAATCATAGGTAAGTGATTCCTAACTCTTTTCTTTCAATATTTTACATCTTATAACAAGATTTCAACCTAGAATCTGGAATTTTTATGGTGAAATTAGGATTTTTGGGTAGAACTTAGTAATTTCAAAATTTGAGGATTTAGACCTCAATTTGAGGTCGGATTCCAAAACTAATTATATATTCGGGCTCGGGGGTGAATGGGTAAATGGAATTTGGTCCAAACCTCGGGTTTTAACCAAGCGGGCCCAGGGTCGACTTTCGACTTTTTGGAGGAAAATTTAGGAAATCTAAATTTATGCAATGTAATTGATTCCTTTAGCAAAATTTGATATTATTGAGTCATTTTTTAATAGATACGAGTGGTTTGGAGGTGAATTCCAAAGGAAAAGCTGTGATTGAGAATTAAGTGGCCTTCGGAGCAAGATAAGTGTTGTGTCTAACCTTGACTTGAGGAAATTAGGAACCTTAGATTACTTGCTAAGTGAAATTCATGTGAGCGGAGTATATGTGAGGTGACGAGTACTTATGCACCGCCAATTTACCTATTTTTTCCATGTTTCTCAGTTTTTCTTATATTGTCTCATTTCTATGCCTAATTGCTATGTGGTATACTAGTGTTGTTCAATTTATCGTTCTTATCATGTTTACGGATTTTTTGGTGATAATTGAGTTTTTATTTCAAAGTTGAGATTGATGTTATGGAACCAAATGTTGAAGTAAGGTTTATAATTGTTATTCTATCTCTGTATTTTTATTTATGCATTGCATTATGGTAAGGGAGAGTGTTAATGCACGAAGGGTGATGCCGTGCCATATTGTGAGTGTTAATGCACGAAGGGTGATGCCGTGCCATATTGTGAGTGTTAATGCACGAAGGGTGATGTCGTGCCATATTGTGAGTGTTAATGCACGAAGGGTGATGCCATGCCATGATATGAGAGTTAATGCACAAAGGGTGATGTCGTGCCATTTTTATTAATTTTATGGCGAGATTGAGAGTAAAAGCATGAAGGGTGATGCCGTGCATTTTTCCTTTACTGTTTTCACGATTCCTGTTGATTCATGGTATATTGAATGCTCCGGTTATCATTATACTGTAGTTCTTTATCTCGTATTTCCCTCAGTATGTTCCCCTCCCGACATTTCCTGTTTAGTTCTTCATTTCTGTTATTTGTATATACACTGTTTAATTGTACAAGTTGATTTGTAGGTGCCTTGCCTTAGCCTCGTCACTACTTCGTCGAGGTTAGGCTCGACACTTACCAGTACATGGGGTCGGTTGTACTGATACTGCACTCTGCACTTTTTATGCAGATTTTGATACCGGCTCGGGTTGATCGAGATTTTTCTATTGGTCCGCTGTCCGGAGATTCAAGGTAGATCTGTCGGCGTTCACAGACCTTGAAGTCCCCGTCTATCTTTTGTGTTCTACTGTTTCTTTCATTCAGACAGTTGTATTTATTTCAGACTATTACTTGTAGTAAACTCTAGAATGCTCGTGAATTGTGACTCCAGATCCGGGTGATAGTAATGAATACAGTTTTATGATATTCCACACTTATTATATTTTATCTTAGTTAATTATTGTTAATCACTGAATGGAAATAAGGAATTGGTTTAATGATTCTCTAACGTTAGGCGCCATCACGGTCCCGTCGGTGGAAAATTCCGGGCCGTGACAGATATTTCTTGGAATTACGAATTTTTCGTCTCAAATAATTAATTAAACAAGCTTAAGAAGGAGTGTTAGTATAATTATCAAAATTTGGATTTAATGAAGGCGTTGCCTTATGCTGATTAGTTTTCTATCGCTGTTGATTGTTTTTAAGGTTTTATACACATTGTGTGGAGACTTGGGCTATTTGTTGTGAAATTAATTGATTTTGTTATATCTTTGGAATTGATTGTTGTCATTGGGCAAATCGTGATATGAATTGATTTTGTTATGTTGCCGTGAGAATATTCCGTGTAAATTATTGTGCTATTTGAATTATTATTTTGAGGATATAAGGGTGGCATTCCACTGTTGATATAAAGTGGGTATAAGGGTGGCATTTCACTGTTGTTGTGTGTGTTGGGATATTGTCTGGACTGAGCGATAAGGGTAGCTATAGGAGAGATAAGGGTGGCTATATGAGCGATAAGGGTGGCTATTGGAGAGATAAGGGTGGCTATAGAAGCGATAAGAATGGCTATTGATATTATCACGGCAGAGAGATAAGAGAGGCTATTATAGGAGTGATAAGGGTGGCTATAGGAGGGATAAGGGTGGCTATTGTCAGGGATGATATGTGATGATGTGGAGTGGTTGAATTGGTGATTTTTATGTGATATTGTGATTTTTCTTGTGTTTATTTTTATACCTTGTGCAATTTATCTTGTTGTTAGTAAATTGATAATAGTCTGATTTATGTTGAAATTGGGAGCATATGGTTATTACCAGGCAGATTATGAAAAGAAATGTGGGCACGAGGTGTCGTGAGTAAATAATGATGATGTTGGCACGTGAATTATCCGTGAAGTTGATATATGAAACGTGGGCACGAAGTGACGGGGAAAATATGATGATTTTATTATTGGCACGTGAACTGTCCGTGCAGATGTGATATGAAAAGTGGGCACGAGGTGCTGGGGAAATATGATGATTTGATTATGGGCACGGAGTGCCGTAAAAATATAAAAGTGGGTTGAGACCCTTGTTTACGAAAAATATGAAATTGGGCTAAGACCCGTACTTTATGATTTTGAAATGAGGTGTCACAGGGTGACTTATATTTGAAAGATTTATTTGAAGAAGTTATATTTTAAAGAGATTTATTGAAAGAATTATATTTCAAAGATACTTATTGGAAGAATTAGATTTATTGAAAGAATTATATTTGACAGATATTTATTTGAGAAAATTATAATTGAAAGAGAGTTATTTGAAAGAATTATAGGTGAAAGATATTTATTTGAAGGATTTGATTTAATTGGGTGTACTTGTATTTACTATTTGTTGAGAAATATTAATGGTGTTCTTGTTGCCCTGTTGTTGATATCACTGATTGATTTGTGTTGCCCTTATTGTTATTTGTTTTCTATTATTCTGTATACTATGTAGCACAGGTTATTAGACTAGTGAGTGTCTTGACTGTACCTCGTCTCTACTCCACTGAGGTTAGTCTTGATACTTACTGGGTACCGACTGTGGTGTACTCATACTACACTTCTACATATTTTTGTGCAGAGCCAGGTATTGAAGATATCGGACTAGGACAGAGTTAGAGTGGGATCGCAAGGATTCAATGTCACGACCCAAAATCCATTAAAGGTCGTGATGGCGCCGGACACCACTGTCATGCAAGCCAACACTAAATAGTTAATTAAATTCTCATTATAATATTTTTTTTTTGAAATCATAAATTTTCTTGAAATTAACTAGTAAAAAAGCAAACTTTACAGAATAATAATAATGTTTTCCAATTTCAATACTGAGTATTCCATAATCCTCCCAGAACCCGGTGTCACAAGTACATGAGCATTTACTAGGAAATAAAATAAAATACAATAATTGTCCGGAATACAAATTTGGAAAGAAAAGAAAATACAAGTACTCTGAAGGAGACTCTGCTGGTTGCGGGTCGTAATAGGGAATGCAGCTCACCTAAGTCCCCGCATTAACCACGCCGCTGCGCCCACAATGCCACTAATATATAGGTGCCTGCACAACAAAAAATAATATGCAGCAAGTGTAGTATGAGTACGTAAATCAACGTGTACCCAGTAAGTATCTCGCCTAACCTCGAAGAAGTAGTAACGAGGGGTCGACTTGGACACTTACTATGGCCAACAATAATATAATGATAATATGATAAATTATGGATTTTATAAGGCAACTGTAAACTCAGTAACATGAAGCAGGTAAATAATTCTTTTGTTAATAGGGGATTTCCAAATTTATTTTCATCTTTTAACAATTTATCTCTCCGGCCAGTGAGGCCATATCAATTATCAATAATTTCAAAACAATCAATTATGTCATGCGCAAATCATGCCGAGGTCGTACGGCCCGATCCAACATAATATTAAACCGTGCACTACCGGAGGGTCGAACGGCGCGAGCCGTGCACTTCCGTAACCAGCTCCAATGCCTCTTTACTCCTCAAACCAATGCATAACGCTCCAAAACTAGTCAAATAAATGTGCAAACCCATAAATATATACTCTAATACTTATTATAATTCAATTTACAACAATTTCCATCTTCGCTCAAAGAGTCGATAAAATCGCCCTCGGGCCCACGTGCCCGGATTCCGAAACTTTTCGAAGATAAACATTTCCCATAGCATTACGAACTCAAATATCTAATTTATTCTCAATCCCATGGCCAAATTCGTGGTCAAAATACAAAACTACCAATTTCTAGGTTTTTCTTCAAAATCCCAAATTTCCACTTATTTCCATTAATTTTCACGCCTAAATTCGTATATAAACCAAGTATTTAACTTGTAATAGGTAGGAATCACTTACCTTGACATAGATGATGAAGATGGAGCTCCACAATCGCTCCTAGGTCGGCTCCCATGGAGGAAATGAGATGAAATGAGCCAAACCCATTTTTCCAAACTTATACACTGCCCAGGCGACCCTTCTTCGCGTTCGCGAGCCCCCCATCGCGTTCGCGATGAACAAAATTCTCAAAAGCCATTTTCAAACTCTTCTCAGACATCCTCTAGTATAATGGTCATAACGTTTTGTACAAAACTCCAAATCACAAATGGTTTGACTTTATGGAAACTAGACATCAAGGACTATAACTTTTATATGTTGATCATCTCCCAATTCATTGTAGATTGTGAGATATAAACTTCCAAAGTTAGCCTTATGCATCAGAGATTTCCAAATACTTCTCGGACAGTCTGTAGTGTATCCATCATAACCTTTTGTACACAACTCCAAATGAGAAATAGTTTACCTTTCTAAATACTAGACACCAAGGGCTACAACTTTTAGTTTTGGATTATCTCCAGATTCATTATAGATTGAGAGATATAAGCTTCCGAAGTCAGACGACGGACATAAAAAATTCCTTCTTCGCGAACACGAAGAACAAAGTCCCAGCAGCAAAATCTTTCTTCGCGAACGCAAGAGGCTCCTTGCGAACGCGAAGAACAGCACCAGAACCAGCAACATCAAAACACCCAAACTTGGTCCGAAACCTCCCCGAGTTACACTCGAGGCCCCCGAGACCCCGTCCAATCGTACCAACCAGTCCCAATACATAACACGAACCTGCTCGAGGCCTTAAATCACATCAAACAACTTCAAAACCACGAATCGCACCCCAATTCAAGCTTTATGAACTTTAGAACTTCAAACTTCTACATTCGACGCTGAAACCTATCAAATCAAATCCGATTGACCTTTAAATTTGCACACAAGTCGTAATTGACATTACGGACCTACCCCAACTTCCGAAATCGGAATCCGACCCCGATATCAAAAAGTCCACTCTCGCTCAAACTTCTTAAAAACCTTTAAATTTCTAACTTTCGCCAAATGACTCCGAAATTACCTACGGACCTCCAAATTAACATCCGGATGTACTAAGACCAGAACCACCATACATAGCTATTCCCAGACTCAGAATCTCAAATGGACATCGATAACATTGAAATACACTTCAACCCAAATTTATGAAATCCTTCCCAAAATGCCAACTTCCACAATAGGCGCCGAAATGCTCCCGGGTCATCCGAAACCCGATCCGGACATACGCCCAAGTCTGAAATCATCATACGAACCTGTTGGAACCTTCAAATCCCAATTCCAAGGTCGTTGACTCAAAAATCAAAATTTGGTCAACTCTTATAACTTAAAGCTTCCAAATTTAGAATTTTCTTTCCAAACCAACTCCGAACTTCCCAAAATTAAATTCTGACCACACGTACAAGTCATAACACCTGAAGTGAAGCTACTTAAGGCCTCGAACCGCCAAATAACGTGCCAGGGCTCAAAACGACCGGTCGGGTCGTTACATTCTCTCCCACTTAAACATACGTTCGTCCTCGAACATGCTAAGGACTGTTCCGGAGTTGTCCAAAATCACTGTTTAACTCCTCGTGCACCTACCCGTGCCACCACAACTCAGTTGAGCACAGTAGCTCTAGCTAGACTGAAAACTCTCCCTATAACCTTAGTTGACAATCTTTAGAAAAACCAAGTTCCCACTTTTGAATTCCTTTACAAGACCTGACTCTAAAGCACGAACACTGTACCAATCACCACGCACTGTACCAAAACATGATTGTGCACTCATGCTGAAATCACCCCATGCACTACATATGTCAGTTGCCCATAATAACATCCTCCGAGCCCTATAACTTTAAATTTTTTTACGAATATGTAGCCCATAGTACACCCCATAACACATATAAGCCCTACTCCAATACTCGAAATACTGCCACGACGAAAGAGATGCGTAGAAAGTCATAACCACTTGCCGAATTAACAAATCATGGAGTCTCTCCTCCTGACAAGGACCATTACCTCATTCTGAATTGAATAGTGATATTTGTTCTTTAATATACCTTATATAAATTTGATTGTGCTGATTTCAGGTCCAATAGTCTCGTCTCACCCAATATAAGCTACACATGCAATAAGCCGCCTCAAACACTGACCAAGATCTCGTATGACGCCAACAATGCACCAACAAGCTACAAACTCGAATGCGATACATAAGAAAAAATGAACCCTGGAAAGAACTACTCAACCCGCGTAACTAATTTAACAACTGAAAAGATGTCATGAATCTTTCTCAGCAAATGCGGGACAAAACACACAAGAATAGATATAGGGAACTGTGCTCAACATCACGCTATTTCGGCGGCCACCCAATTCACCTATGATGATACCCGTGGCGGCATGCCATCCGATCCACACTTAATAATCTAAGGAAAATACACCTCGAATCATAACACTTATACTCACGAAATGCCCGAATATCAACCATAAGCACGCCAAGTGCATAATACAAATCCTGGGGAGACGAATAGCGCCCTACGCTGCAAAACTCAAGCACAAGTAAGGTGCAATAAATGTCCTGTATCTTGAGAGCCTTTCTGCTCTCACAATACCACAATTTACATGGGATCTCAATACGAGTGCGAATAATCAAACCGTCTCATAACCCACATAGCACAATAGAGACTACACGAAAAGGCCGACAACAGAAATATCGTCCATGGCCCGAAGACCCCTCTGAAAACAATGCTATGTTGAAATGAACACATTCGTCCTGATATAGAGCCCATATTCACATTTAGATCCATCCACGGACCTCAAGCCGATTCTGATCGTACCGCACTGGTCTAATAACCCTTCAAGGACCCACTATGACCTACTCACGACACATAAGAACAACCATCAATCCGGAACAAACTTTCACAGTCCACAACCAAATAAACCGAGCGCCCTTCAGGCATAAATTCTCACATTAGCGATAGTGCCACAATCTCCATACTTGGTTTTCCATCCTTAATCAATTAAGTGAATACATGTCACACTTATACCATCTTCCCGTGGGATATGCTCCCACAACCTTCCGCGCCAGATAACAAGTCTGCACATCCATACCATCGGCCATACTAATGTTGTAAAGCGAATCAAGAACCCGCAAATCAATGCACAAAGCCTCTTACATATGACACCAATCTTAGGTGACGCTGAAGATAATACCAACTTGCTTTAAACATCTAAATTTTCTTCCCTACTCACCCGAGCTCGTGACATTCTTATCAAAACTGAACCGCAACCTTGACCTTTAACTTCCAGTTTCCATGCCGCTCACTGCACCTATCATGCTGCTACGCGATAATACACGTATTCACTATAACCCTTGAACTACTAGTGGAATAAGTCACTCCATTGGCTAGAAACCTTTCACTTAGCTCATTTCCGAAGAACCAATGCAATACGTAACTAAATTCCCAGACCGCGAAGATATACCAACCTCAAGTCGCAATTTAAACTGCCATGACTTTTTCGGAATCCGTTTACACAACAAGACCGTTTGAATTAAATACCTCCCGAATCAATCAAGTTATGGTGGCTGTCAAGCCTACGAGTACAACTACAAACCATATGTATAACTTCACGCTAAAGGAACTGATCACTTCCACAATCACGCTGATTCAACCGTTACTAACCGACCCAATTCCTTTAAATTTACTCTTGACTTACCTTGGAAATACTAGCAGCTCCAATCAAAGCACAATGAACTAAATCCTCCCTCGACTCATCCTGAGTGACCCAAATAGTGAGACTACATCGTATCAATACCCATAAATCACCGCATGCCTTCATCATGCGCACAATGGCGTCTCCAACTGGTATACCCCTACCACAACACTTCCCAAAATTTCGGAATTATTTCTTACTTTTCTCCAATACTACACCGCTTACCCGGTAATAACATAGAACACTTCAAGTCCCGTTAGCAATCCGCTGTAGAACTCGATCCTCAACCATACAACAGACCCGAATCTTTAAGTACCAGACTTAATTTCTTGAACTCATTAAACCATTGTTAAGAGTCACCCACTCTGACCTGGTCTCGAATATAACCAAACTCCATTACCCTGCTAGTATATGAAACCCTCACAAAGAAGCAATCGGCTGAATCTGCACATTACCTCCACAAGAAGCATGACTCTGAGTCTTCCAAAAACATGCACCTGAATCGATAAGACGAAATATAGCACATATTTATCAATTTCTCTGCTTGAATTACCCCCGATGTTCCCCTTTTATTAGGTACAAATAATCCACCAATGCGCCGATAACCAAAGGTTGCACAAGCCAACAACACACGATCCAATCGTAGATGGTGGGGCTCCCTCACTTAGCTTTAATATACTATTACATAATATAGAGCCCACAACGATTCCTCTTTTTCATTTACCATGACCCCGCACCGTTAATCGCCAAATTTCTCGAAGCCTTTCGTTAAATCACTTCATGAACATTCTGAATCATCAGCCACGATCTTATATCCGACCTCTTTCCACGACGTTGTATAGGTCTGTTCCTTCCTCATTAACATCAACTGAGAGTTCAACAATATCATCCAAACTCCAGTCATATCGCAGTTGAAACAATAGTCAAATCTCCACACCCTTCTTCATTCCAAGCAAACTCATTTCTGCCATATTCACTCTTTCTCAGTGTAGTAGCCAATATTCCGAATTAGTCCGTAGAACTAGTCACTGTCCACCATGAATCCCAAATCACTCTAAACTTTCCTCAAGGCATGTAAATATCCTACCACAGAACCCATATGATACTCTGCCACTCTCCCACTTTGGTCGATCCCTCTCCTTTAAGCAAACACTCGACTTCTGCTCCTCACACTTGGACTTCTAGGAACCTAGCCACCACAAGACACCTCCAACATTCCTTTCTCATCCTTCGCTGCCCAGTTGTTGCCTTAACTCAAAATCTGTGTCTGGAGCACTTGAACCGATAGATCACTACCAACTTTAAACCTCTCCGAAGATCATCCTTCTCAAGCCATCAACACTAGGAACACCGATTCGATCCTGAACCACTGCACATTGCTATGTCTGTTGCACACTGCTATCTAACAACCGTCCCTCAAGCACCATTTCACAACACCCTGCTTCGAAGGCAAAATCAAAGAAGATCATAACACCGGCGAACCGTAATGCATTCAAATAAGGACGACGATGCCGCATCACCATGAAGATTCCACCACGCTTGAAAATACCAAGTGTCGTTACTCCATCAACCCAAACCTGAACATTCATAGTCACATTGCCTTTCCTTCGCTGGAATTAAATATTGAACCTCTAAATCACGCATTGAGAAAAATCTTATTTCAATTCATTCACTACTTCGACGCATAGGCAAGCACCCTACCATTACATCAATACTGTGCGATAACAACTCATGAACATCATAGCAATTGGTGCATATCCTCAAAACCATCAGAAATATAGCTACTGAGCTGAGATGACAGAACATCCTTCCACAAGGCGACGATATTAGACCAATCGAATACGCAGGGAGAAACATCCTGCACCACCTCCGCAGTACCATACAAATTCCCCGATTCCCATTTGATAACAAACGTTTCACGTCGCACAAGATTGAATAGGAAAGAAACAAAGGCATAAGCCTCAAAGGAATCAAATCGCACGATAAGGAATCAAGAAGGGAAGTGCTCCTAACAGCCCTGTAGCCTTTTAAAGATAAGTACAGACGTCTCCATACCTATTCGTAAGACTCTACTAGACTTGCTCATGACTCGTGAGACCTAAGTAAACCTAGTGCTCTGATACCATGTAGTTACGACCCAAAATCCATTAAAGGTCGTGATGGCACCGGACACCACTGTCAGGCAAGCCAACACTAAATAGTTAATTAAATTCGCATTTTAATATTTTTTTTTTGAAATCATAAATTCCGTGGGTTGCTCTGATGGTAAACACCCTCCACTTCCAACCAAGAGGTTGTGAGTTCGAGTCACCCCAAGAGCAAGGTGGGGAGTTCTTGGAGGGAAGGATGCCGAAGGTCTATTGGAAATAGCATCTCTACTCCAGGGTAGGGGTAAGGTCTGCGTACACACTACCTTCCCCAGATCCCACTAGTGGGATTATACTGGGATGTTGTTATTGTAACTAGTAAAAAAGTGAACTTTACAGAATAATAATAATGTTTTCCAATTTCAAAACTGAGTATTCCATAATCCTCCCAGAACCTGGTGTCACAAGTACATGAGCATTTACTAGGAAATAAAATAAAATACAATAACTATCCGGAATACAAATTTGGACAGAAAAGAAAATACAAGTACTCTGAAGGAGACTCTGCTGGCTGCGGGTCATAATATGGAATGCAACTCACCTAAGTCCCTGCATTAACCATGTCGATGCGCCCACAAGGCCACTAAAAAATAGGTGCCTGTAGAACAAAATAATGTGCAGCAAGTGTAGTATGAGTACGTAAATCAACGTGTACCCAGTAAGCATCCCGCCTAACATCGAAGAAGTAGTGACGAGGGGTCGACTTGGACACTTACCATGGCCAACAATAATATACCGATAATATGATAAATTATGGATTTTATAAGGCAACTGTAAACTCAGTAACATGAAGCAGGTAAATAATTCTTTTGTTAATAGGGGATTTCCAAAATTATTTTCATCTTTTAACAATTTATCTCTCTGGCCAGTGAGGCCATATCAATTATCAATAATTCCAAAACAATCAATTATGTCATGCGCAAATCATGCCGAGGTTGTACGGCCCGATCCAACATAATATTAAACCGTGCACTGCCGGAGGGTCGAACGGCGTGAACCATAGATGCATCTATTTAATCTACCGAGGCGTTCGGCCCGTTCCATAAAAGATAAACACATTCAAACAACCAAATCAAGGATTTATTTAGGTTTGATGTTCAAAGAAATATCAATTCTCATTAACGGTCAAGTGACCCGTCCGAAACCTAAGTAGGTGAAGTTTAACCTTTTGAAATTCCTTTATCAAGTTCCAATATGTTTTAAACGGTTAAATTAATAAGTAGGATGCAAGCATCGCAAATATAACGTGATTTGGGTCCTAGACTACCCGGACATAAGCATAATAGTAGCTACGCACGGACTCTCGTCACTTCATACGTACGTAGCCCCCACAAATAGAAGGTTAGAAGCATTATTTCACCTATGAGGTAAATTCCCTCTTACAAGGTTAGAAAGGAGGCTTACCTCGCTCCAAAATTCCGTAACCGGCTCCAAAGCCTCTTAACTCCTCAAACCGATGCACAACGCTCCAAAACTAGTCAAATAAATATGCAAACCCATAAATATATATATACTCTAATACTTATTATAATTCAATTTACAACAATTTCCATCTTCGCTCGAAAAGTCGATAAAATCACTCTCGGGCCCACGTGCCCGGATTTTGAAAATTTTCGAAGATAAACATTTTTCATAGCATTACGAACTCAAATATCTGATTTATTCTCAATCCCATGGCCAAATTCGTGGTCAAAATACAAAACTACCAATTTCTAGGTTTTTCTTCAAAATCCCAAATTTCTACTTATTTCCATTAATTTTCACGCCTAAATTCGTATATAAACCAAGTATTTAACTTGCAATAGGTAGGAATCACTTACCTTGACATAGATGATGAAGATGGAGCTCCAAAATCGCTCCTAGGTCGGCTCCCATGGAGGAAATGAGATGAAATGAGCCAAACCCATTTTTCCAAACTTATACACTGCCCAGGCGACCCTTCTTCGTGTTCGCGAGCCCCCCATCGCGTTCGCGATGAACAAAATTCTCAAAAGCCATTTTCAAACTCTTCTCAGACATCCTCTAGTATAATGGTCATAATGTTTTGTACAAAACTCTAAATCACAAATGGTTTGACTTTATGGAAACTAGACATCAAGGACTACAACTTTCATATGTTTATAATCTCTCAATTCATTGTAGATTGCGAGATATAAGCTTCTAAAGTCAACCCTGTGCAGTAGAGATTTCCAAACACTTCCCGGATAGTCTATAGTGTAGCCACCATAACCTTTTGTACAAAACTCTAAATGATAATTGGTTTACCTTTCTACAAACTAGACACCAAGGGCTACTACTTTCACTTTTAAATCATCTCTAGATTCGTTATAGATTGAGAGACATAAGCGTCCGAAGTCACACGACGGACAACAAAAATTCCTTCTTCGCGAACACGAGAGCCTCTTTGCGAACGCGAAGAACAAAGTCCCAACAGCAAAATCCTTCTTCGCGAATGCGAGAGGCTCCTCACGAATGCGAAGAACAACACCAGAACCAGCAACCAGCATCATCAAAACACCCAAATTTGGTCTGAAACCACCCCGAATCACACTCAAGGCCCCCGGGACCCCATCCAATCGTACCAACCAGTCCCAATACATAACACGAACCTACTCAAGGCCTCAAATCACATCAAACAACATAAAAACAATGAATCGCACCCCAACTCAATCTTTATGAACTTTAGAACTTCAAACTTCTACATTCAACGCCGAAACCTATCAAATCAAATCCGATTTACCTCGAATTTTGCACACAAATCATAATTGACATTACGGACCTACCCCAACTTCCGGATTCGGAATCCAACCCCGATATCAAAAAGTCCACTCCCGATCAAACTTCTTAAAAACCTTTAAATTTCTAACATTCGCCAAATGACTTCGAAATTACCTACGGACCTCCAAATTAACATCTGGACGCGCTACTAAGACCAGAATTACCATACGGATCTATTCCCGGACTCGGAATCTCAAATGGACATCAATAATATTTAAATACACTTCAACCCAAATTTATGAAATCCTTCCCAAAATGTCAACTTCCACAATAGGCGCCGAAATGCTCCCGGGTCATCCGAAACCCGATCCGGATATATGCCCAAGTCTAAAATCATCATACAAACCTGTTGAAACCTTCAAATCCCAATTCCGAGGTCGTTTACTTAAAAGTCAGAGTTTGGTCAACTCTTCCAACTTGAAGCTTCCAAATTTAGAATCTTCTTTCCAAACTAACTCCGAACTTCCCGAAATTAAATTCCGACCATAGGTAAAAGTCATAACACCTGAAGTGAATCTACTCAAGGCCTCAAACCACCGAATGATGTGTTAGGGCTCAAAACGATCGGTCGGGTCGCTACATTCAAGGTAGAGCTGCTTGGTCGTCGCAGTTCCTTGGAGTCTTTTCATTTTTATTGTACTGTTAATTATTATTCAAACAGAATTGAGTATTCAATCCTTGAGATCATTTTATGTATTCAGTTAGAGTTCGTGAATCAGTATTACCAGTCTTGGGAGGTTGTATGAATATTTCCGCTGTTGGTTTCGACATGTTAATTTGATTATCTCTTTCAAAAAACAAATGGCTTGAAATGTGATTATAATCGGCTTACCTAGTCTTAGAGACTAGGTACCATCATGACGTATGAGGTGGGATTTTGAGTCGTGACAAGTTGGTATCAGAGCTCTAGGTTCATAGGTTCTACGAGTCACGAACGATTTTAGTTGAGTCTTGCGGATCGCTACGGAAACTTCTGTACTTATCTTCGAGAGTCTACAGAGCTAGTAGGAAAAAAAATCACTACTTTTATTCCTCATGGTGCGGCATTTATTCAGCTTAAAGCATATATCTTATGTTCTTTTGCATCCACTCATATATGAAATTGTGCACTCGGTATCAACTATGCGCTAACGGTTCGTGATACTACTGAGGGGTTATAAGGGAGCTAGGGTTGCTCAACCATTATTACAATGTGTCGTCCAGATCGAGGATGCGGAAGTATTATGAGATCATTCAGTTGTGCACATTGGGGTGCAGCATGTTCTTACATCTGATTGATAAGTATGATATTAAGAAGGTTTAATTAATTGTCTAATCATCACAATTGTGGTAGGGTCACGAGGTGGATGTAGATCTGAAATAGTTGGTGGTATTAGAGACTATGTAGTTCGTATGGGATTTCTATTTAGCGAAGGGTACATACGTAGCCAAGGCACTGGAGGAAGCGAGTTTAACTGTCACGAGGATGACATGCGCCAACTAAATAGCTTGAGGTGTCTTATGACAGGTGTCCTACGAGCGATAAAGGTTAGTATTGTGGACCATCGAAATATGTCCTGTGGCTTCATGCCAAGTGAGGGTAGTCCACTATCAACAATCAGATTGTGGGGTCATGTGTTATATTAGTTTTGGCCTGAGATGTATATATGTGGTATTGAAAGGTTATCCAAAACTTGTATAAGATTAATATTTGAGATTTGTATGGGATGATGTTAGGAATTGCAGTATTCCCGCATCCTTAATAATTCTACATTTCAGTATCACCGGGGTCATGGAAACAATTTCAGAATACTCGGGGTGTTCCATTAAGTTCTTTTAATGCACCACCGGCATAGGGTTCCTATAATGGTTATTCCAGTTATACGGCACAGACTCAGTGTGAGCAGTCGAACCCGCAGAGGGGTTGTTATGAGTGTGGTGATACTAGACACATCAAGAGAAATTGTCCCAGACTTGGGAGGGGTAGATTTCATCAGAACACTCAGGCTATAAGCTTTATTCCAGTTAATACTCTACGTGCATAGCCAATTAGGCTGAAGGACAGGCGGGTAGAGGGCGCCTAAGAGGTGGAGGCCCGACTCGTTGATATAATTGCTATGAATTAGCTGAGGCCGATACAGCAGATGGTGTAGTTACAGGTATGATTTAATTTATAATAAAAGGAGCACCATTCTTATTTTGATTCGATTCTGATTATCGATGTGAGAACTCCTTTCATGCTCCTTATATATGGTGGATTAGTGAATTTGTACTCCACTCCCGTGTTTATCCCTGTTGGGAGATTTTATGGTGTTAGCCTGCGTGTATCATTTTTGTTTTGTACATTATTGTGGGTTATGAGTCCAAAGGTGACTTTCTATTACTCTCTATAGTAGGTTTTGATGTGATTTTTGGAATAATTGGTCTCAATTGTATGAATTATATGCCCTATTAGTATGGGGGTTCATTATGTGTTGTGAAAATTGTTTACGGAATTTATTGAAAAGAAAAAAGAAAGGAAACTGAAAATTTTAGTTGGCACAATATGCAAAATACTTGTGATTCGGAGTTGAGGACAGGATCCTCGCATTTTTATATGATATAAAATATTTAAACCGAGCTACAAGATGCGGTGGAAGTTATATAAGGACGAGGTCCTGGTGGTAAAATTTTTTACTATAGTATAAACAGAGAGTCATGCCTATAGTATAAACAGAGAGTCATGCCTGTTAGGCTTATTTTATAATTCTTGTATATTTTTCTGTGCATATTTAGCCATATCCGTGCTGTAAACATTGAGTTTTAACCTATAAGGTGGGTGCCTAGGTGGCGTTAAATGTGACTCGTTAATTCGGGTAAATAGTTATGAGGTTTTCATGCCTCACATTTTGCTGTCAGTGTTGTGAAAATTCGAAACGAGGTTTTGGTTAATATAAGGTTAATTGGTGATGTTGTAATCGATTATGAACAACTATCAAGACTAGAGATGTGGTGATGGGCATACATATGATGTGCTTCATGTGTTTGAAGGCGGACTCTACTTCTCATTCAAGGGCGAATGATCCTGAGTGGGGGAGAAAGTAATACCCCGACAAAATTTCGAAGTACTTCAACACTATCAAAAAAGTTGATGTGTACGTAGGCACGAGTTACTATAGCCAGTTGAGACTAATACCATGCGTTGATGTGAAAATCAGGCATTTTTAAAATGTTTAGAGTGTAAGAAATTGGTTTTAAAATTTATAAGTATGGATAAAAGAAATAATCTCAACTAAGATGGTGTTATCAGACCCATGTTAAATTGCGGAACGTAGAATCACCCACGAGTATGTGTGTAAGAATACACTCAGTAATTTATGTGTAAGAATACACTCAGTAATTTAATGTCCTCAGAAAGATTTTTGGCACGTTCGAGGACGAATGTATGTTTAAGAGATGGAGAATGTAACGACCCAACTTGTCGTTTAAAGAATAAACACCCCGTTCAGTGACCTAAGGACTCGAGCAGCTTCGTAATATGTATTATGACGGGCGGGTGTGGTCGAGTTTGATTTTCGAAAGATTTGGAAATTAATTGAAAGAACAATTCTTATTTAGAAGCTTAAATGGAAAGAGTTGACCGGAGAGTTGACTTTTGAGCAAACGACCCCGAAATAGAATTTTGGTGATGTCAATAGCTTCGTATGGTGATTTCGAACTTAGGCGTATGTCCGGATTGGATTTGGAAGTCCGTAGGACAATTCGACACATTTTGGCGAAAGTTGGAAAATAAACGATTTTCGGAAAGTTCGATCGAAGGTTGAATTTTTGATAATGAGGTCGGAATCTGATTCTGAAAATTGGAATAGGTCTGTTATGTCATTTATGACTTGTGTGCAAAATTTGAGGTCAATCGGACTTGATTCGATAGGTTTCGGCATCGAATGTAGAAGTTGAAAATTTCATAATAGACTAAAGTTTCAAGTGAATTCGCACAAGACCTAAATTCAAACAAGTGTAACTCTCAAGATATGAATAGTTATATTGTGTATAACCTATCAAATCAAAGTTATTTGAGTCTAGTTTCTAATGCATCAAACCGTTCCTTATTTGGATATGTATACGGAAAGTTATGGCCATTTTACTGGACCTGTGTCATATGCGCCCAGATGCGCGATCGTGCATATTTGAGAGTTTATGCCTTCAGTGCACGGCCACTTGCCCAGGTGCACAACCGCACACGTAGGAACCCATTAAATAACCCCCAAGGCCGGGTAGAGAGAGGGGTTAAGTCATTTTTTAGGTAAAAACCTGATATTTTAGAGAGATGGAAGAGCATTTTAGAGAGAGATGGAGTAAACCTAATATTCTAATCATCCAATCTTGCACCAATCTTCAAGAATCAAGGAAGCTAATCACAAGATCTTCATCAAAGAGGTAAGATTCAACCCCTAGTCTTCAATTTCGAGTTTGGGGTAAAAGATTGGTGATTGGGAGTATGATTCTTGGGTGTAAGAGTATTATGTATATATGCTTGTACCAATAAGGTTTGTGGGAAGATTGTTGAGATCAAATAAGTAAAGATTGGGTTGTGAAATGAAGGAAATCTTGTAGAAGAACCTTTTAACCAAATTTGCACACCTAGTGTTTGATAAAATGCTCAAATGAGCTGAAACCATGAAAATCTTCCTAATTATAGTTCACTTTTGTTATGTTTCTAAATAGATTGAAGTTTCTAGGATTTTCGGAACCTCGTAGTAATGTAGGGAAGGCTCAAGAAAGATTGGAGCCTTCCGGAGGTAAATTCACGTGAAAGCTATTTTGGAATATCGGCCTATGTTCAAAAAGGTAAGTATCTTGCCTAACCTCGAGTGGGGGAATTACCCCTTAGGCATCGAGTCTTATGTGCCATTTGTGAAATGTGAAAAGTCGTGTACGTGAGGTGACGAGTACGTACTCGGGCTTATATGTGCAAAATGTATTGAGTTAAAGTCTTGGGCATATTGTGTAGTAAATTGGATGATTGTTGGCATTTATAAAATCATCTACTTGCCATGCCTCAATTCGCGTTTGTTGAATTTATTTTTGTATGACAATTTGAGGTGATTATTACTTGTATATTTATGTGGATTCCGCGAATTTGATGATTTGATATTTCTTGGAATTTGATTTCATTATGAATTTTCCGTCTCAAATATAAGTCACCGGGTGACTTATATTTGAAAGATATTTATTTGAGGAAGTTATATTTGAAAGAGATTTATTGAAAGAATTATATTTGAAAGATACTTATTGGAAGAATTAGATTTATTGAAAGAATTATATTTGACAGATATTTATTTGAGGAAATTATAATTGAAAGAGTTATTTGGAAGAATTATAGGTGAAAGATATTTATTTGAAGGACTTGATTTAATTGGGTGTACTTGTATATACTATTTGTTGAGCAATATTAATGGTGTTCTTGTTGCCCTGCTCTGGATATCACTGATTGATTTGTGTTGCCCTTATTGTTATTTGTTTCCTATTATTCTGTATACTATGTTGCACATGTTATTAGACTAGTGAGTGTTTTGACTGTACCTCGTCTCTACTCCACTGAGGTTAGTCTTGATACTTACTGGGTACCGACTGTGGTGTACTCATACTACACTTCTGCACATTTATATGTAGAGCCAGGTATTGAAGATATTGGACTCAGACAGAGTTAGAGTGGGATCGCAAAGATTCAAGGTAGAGCTGCTTGGTCGTCGCAGTTCCTTGGAGTCTTTTCATTTTTATTGTACAGTTAATTATTATTCAAACAGTATTGAGTATTCGATCCTTGAGATCATTTCATGTATTCAGTTAGAGTTCGTGACTCAGTATTACCAGTCTTGGGAGGTTGTTTGAATATTTCCGCTATTGGTTTCGACATGTGAATTCGATTATCTATTTCAAAAACAAAATGGCTTGAAATATGATTATAATCGGTTTACCTAGTCTTGGAGACTAGGTGACATCACGACGCATGAGGAGGAATTTTGGGTCGTGAAAACACCATGCTATACTTGCACTATAGAGATTATCTTTGCTCGTTTAATTCTTTTATTTCGCATTATGACTTGAAACTAGACATGCGTAAAGTGATAGACTCGTTATTGTAGAGACTTCACGAGTTTTATGATTTGTCACGAAATAATTGTACTCCTCTTATGAAATTGTGTCCGATATATGTGTGTGTGTGTGTGTGTGTGTGTGTGTTTGTGTATATATATATATGACTTTTTTCTTATATATATATACACACTTCATTGAAAGGTCTTTATTAAAGAAATTATAACTCACACGTTTATTCGTGAGTGGGGTCAAGGACCCGTTAAAGCTTCTTATTCTAATGGGATCGGGCCGTTCGCCTCGGCAGAATTTATGTACCATACTCTCATGGGAGCGGGTCATTCACCTCGGCAGGTTAATAGATGAATCTATGGTTCGTGTCGTTCGACCCTCGGCAGTGCACAAATTATGATGGGATCGGGCCGTATGCCTCGGCATTTCTATAAAATATCCTCATGAAATTGTGCGTAACATTTGGCAAGAAGCCAGTGTATCTGTGAGTTCTTCCTGATTTGAAGTATAACGACCCATTTTAGTGAGGTCCACTATATATTTATATATATTCTCCGATTGAGGAGGAAATTTGCTAATTGAGAGCTTGAGCCTATTGTAAAGAGGAGAATTGTACCATGTATTTTTACTTGTTTATTTTATTTACTTACTCTGCCTCATATTGGTTCACCTCTTTACTGTACCTGATATTATTAGACTACTAGTAAGTGTCGATGTCGACTCCTCGTCACTACTCCTCCGGGGTTAGGCTAGATACTTACTGGGTACACGTTGATTTACGTACTCATACTACACTTGATGCACATCTTTGTGCAGCTACTTTTCTGTCTGGTGGTCCTTTGGCTGCGGAGGCGCGGATGATGCGGGGACTTACCGTGAGCTGCATTTCATGTTACGATCCGCAACCAGCAGAGTCTCCTTTAGAGTTATTTATATTCTCCTGTACAATTTGTATTCCGGACAGATGTTGTATTTTATTTTACTTGCTAGTAAATGCTCATGCACTTGTGACACAAGATTTTGGGGATGATTATGGGTTGTTCCGTATTGTTGTTGTGAAGATATTATCATCTACTCTGTAAAATTTTATCTCTTACTATTTAATTGAAGGAAATTTACGATTTCAAAAATACTAAAATGAGTAATTAAGTTAAACTTTTATTGTTGGCTTGCTTGACAATGGTGTTAGGCGCCATCACGACCTTTTATGAATTTTGGGTCGTGACAGGTCGACACTCAGCCCTTTTTGTTTGCCCTGGCGATGGACGTACTGACGCGCCACATCCAAGGAAAGGTGACGTAGTGCATGCTATTTGCAGATGATATTGCATTGATTGACAAGACGCGAGGCGGTGTGAACACGCAGTTAGAGGTATGGAGGCAAATCCTTGAGTCTAAAGGTTTCACGTTGAGCAGCATCAAGACTGAATACTTTGAGTGTAAGTTCAGTGGTGAGACTCAAGGAGGGGAAGGGGAGGTGAGGCTGGACTCGCAAGTCATCTTTAGGAGAGAGATTTTTAAGTACCTTGGGTGGGGAGATTGATGAAGGTGTCACACATCGTATTGGGGCGGGATGGATAAAATAGAGACTCGCTTCAAGTGGTTTGTGTGAAAAAAAGGTGCCACTGAAACTTAAAGGTAAGTTCTAAAGAGTGGTGGTCAGACCGACAATATTGTATAGGGCTGAGTATTGGCTAGTCAAGATCGCTCATGTCGAGAAGATGAAGGTAGCAGAGATGAGGATGTTGAGATAGATGTGCGGGCACACTAGGTTAGATAGGATTAGGAATGAGGTTATTCACGACAAGGTGCGTGTGGCAACTATTGAGGACAAGATGCGGGAAGCGCGACTTAGGTGGTTTGGCCATGTGAGGAGGAGGAGCACAAACGCCCCGGTGAGAAGGTGTGAGAGGTTGACATTGGTGGGCCTACAGAGAGGTAGAGGTAGGCCAAAGAAGAGGTAGGGAGAGGTGATTAGGCAAGACATGGTGCATCTTCAGCTGATCGAGGACATGACCCTTGATAGGAAGGTATGGAGGTCGAGGATTAGGGTAGTAGATAGGTAGTCTCGAGTGTTCATAACAGTAGTATTGGCACACAGTCTCGCTTTCTGTTGGTAGTATGTTTTTATGACTAACCGTTGTTTTCTTTCATTGTTGATCACATTACTATCTTTTGTTTTTATTCTGCTTTTATATGGCTTTTTGGTGTTGTCCCTTCTTATCTATATTTTCATTAATATGGTGCTTATGCTTTCCTGAGCCGAGGGTGTATTGGAAATATCATCTCTATCCTTACAAGGTAAGAGTAAGGTCTGCGCATGCACTACCCTCCCCAAACCCCACAATGTGGGATAATACTGGGTATGTTGTTGTTGTTGTAAAAATAAAAGATAAATAAATAAAACTCAAAAATATTATTGATAAATTTAGACTAATGAAGAATTTTGAAACAATATAATATAAGTATTTGAAAGTAGTTTTATTATTTGTTGCAAATATATATATATATATATATATATATATATATATATATATATATATATATGTGTGTGTGTGTGTGTGTGTGTGTGTGTGTGTGTGTGTGTGTGTGTGTGTGTGTGTGTGTGTGTGTAGTTAGCCAATTGACAAATTAATAAAAAGTCACATTAGTAAACGTATAGTACTTAGTACTTGCTAATTTAATAAAGAATAAATAAGGAACAAACAATTTATTTGATTACTATATGATGTGTATCCTTTGATTTTATATTGATTTTGTTATATTTTTGCATACTATATTAAATAATAAAATAACAACTATGATTTATTAAAATAATATGATATATTAAATTATAATTTTATAAAATTAATATTCTATCAAACTATCCGCGCATCGCTTAACACTAATTAGGTTGAATATAAAGTGAGTGCTTGAATGAAGCAACTAGGGGTGTTCGTCGGTCAGTACGGTACAGTATTTAGACATTTTGGTTCGGTATTTTCGATATTCGATTTCTTAAAATGCTATACCAATACTGTACCTAATTAAATTCGGTATGGTTCGATTTTTTTTCTTTTCGATTTCGGTTTATTCGGTTTGAATACTAACAAGTGCATAGAGTCATAGACTATAATATTCTTAATTAATATACTCAAAAGTACAAAACAGAAAACGTTTGTTGACAAAAGTTTTGTCCAAATCCAGCAAATATCAACCTACAGAGAGAAAACTGCACATAGAGGAATAAATTTAATCATTAGAAATGTTTCTTACTTGCTTAGAGTTAATTGATGAACTTAGAGAATAAAGGAAAGTAAAATTTCGATTTTTTATATTTATTTTATAATTAATAATATGTGTTTTGTGTAATATAATATATATTTCGGTACGGTATCGATATTTCGGTATTTTATTTAAAAATATCAAATACCATACCTAATACCATATTTTTTAAAAACTTAAACCAAATACCATACTGAATACCAAAATATCGAATACCAAATACCAAAATTTTCAACTTCGGTACGATAATTCATTATTTATCAAATTATGCACAACCCTAGAAGCAACTACCAATAAAGATCTTAATTACATAGATAATTGTCCCTTATCTTTTCCTTAAGGCTTTAAGGCGGATCGTACGGCGGCGAGAAAGAAAGGCGACATCATCTTCTCTTCTGTCATTGAGAGCAATGAGTATCACATGTTGGCCTTTTTAGCTAGGCTTTAAAGGGTGAAAAAAAGCAACCTTAGTAATCTTGTTGAGTAAGGTTGGCTTTCTTAAAATATTAATGTAACTTATATATTACTCCTATTAGTAATAGTTAAAAAAATATTTAAATAATTTATTAGCTAATTTTGGTTAAAAAAGCATCACACACCAAAGTTTATAATTTAAAATCTTAATGAATTCAAGTCTGTAAAAATTGTGTACACTTTGTAATGATCTAAACATAAAAGCAATGCTTTATGGTATATAAATGTCTGAACTCAACTCCATTTCAAAACGTAATGCAATATAAATGTCTTCCTAAAAGCACAAACTCATATTGATACGATCCGAGATAAGCAAAGCAATGGAATATAAAAATAACAATAATTGAAGTAAAATTAATGGTAGGTTTAATTAAGATAATCGAAAGTAGCCTGAGTAATGAAATATAGAAGATAATCTAGAACCCTAAGTGAATGTCTCAAGCAACAATCGAAAAACTATCCGATCGCCTCCCAAGAACGATAAATTAGAAACTCTAGATATAAAGAAAGGAGAATAAGATTATCCTCAAGAACCTAATTCTTGAAAACAGGTTGTCACGAACCAAACTCCCTCCGTATAACGTCGTGACAGCACCTAGTCTCTACGACTAGGTAAGCCTAATAAATTGCGTAAATATAACAAAAACGAAAGTAAAACTTGACAACTAACAACAGTGGATAACTAAATAACTAATAACAATACCGCTCGGCATGTACAATAACCAATACTCTATAATACACAGTCTTCCCAAAACTCGGAACATCGTAAGTCACAAGTTACAGAAGAAAACTAGTATCTCTATACACCAGAGTCTAACAAAAGAAGTACGAAAGGTAAATGACATAGAAGAGAATAGAGGGGGACTCCGAGGTCTGCGGACACGGCAGATGTACCTTGAAGTCTCTGTACAACAGCAAGCACTCTCAGCAAGTAGCGGGGCTGATAAGGAGCACCTGAATCTGCACACAAAAATATGTGCAGAAGAGTAGCATGAGTACACCACAACGGTACCCAGTAAGTGCCAAGCCTAACCTCGGTAGAGTAGTGACGAGGTCAGGTCAGGCCCACTGGCATATAATAAATAGAGCAGAAAAATATAACAGTATAACAAGAGACTGAAATTTAACAAAAAGAAAATACAATAATATAACAATGCAACACACAGGGATAAACAACAAGGGATCTCCCGAGATACCATTTCGTAGTCCCAAAATAAATATGCAGGGAGAACTCCCGAGGTACCGCCTCGTAGTCTCAAAAGTAAATATACAGGGAGAACTCCCGAAGAACTGCCTCGTAGTCTCAAAAGTAAATGTGCAGGGAGAACTCCCGAGAAATCGCCTCGTAGTCTCAAAAGTAAATGTGCAGGGAGAACTCCCGAGAAACTGCCTCGTAGTCTAAAAATTAAATATGCAGGGAGAACTCCCGAGGAACCACCTTGTAGTCTCAAAAGTAAACACATAGCTCAACCGATAAATACCAAAGTTAACAGCAAGAATTCTACAGTTAAGGCTGATAAAGAACAAGGAAAAATAGGAAATCAACTAGGCATGCTTTACAGAGTTCAAATAAGCAGTTAAAGCACGTAGACATGCGATATTAGGCTAATCAGGATAACTATGCATGTTGGAATAGCTCAATTAAGAATGAAAACAGACTAATATTCATTTAAACGATATAACTCAAATTAAAGGAAAAACATGTTACTACTCAGTAAAATAAATCAGGTTTTTCAATAAATAGCCCGTGTACGTACTCGTCACCTCACGTAGACGGCGCTCACATATCACGACACTACCAAATCCTAAGGGGATTTCCCCCACACAAGGTTAGGCAAGCCACTTACCTCGAACCAAGCTCAATCAATCAGTAACAATGCCTTTTTCATGAATATCCGACTCCGAATATCCCAAATCTAGCCAAAAATAATTACATATCATAAATACAAGTATAATAGACTAATCTAATTAATTAAATCAAGAATTTAACAAAAATTCCAAAATTCATCCTAAAACGTCGACCCGGGCCCACGTTTCAAAATCGGACAAAAATTACAAAATTCAAAAGCACATTCACGCACGAGTCTGACCATACCAAATTTATCAAAATACGACCTCGAATGACCACTCAAAATCCAAAATCAAACTCTTCAAATCCCTAGCCTCAAACTCCCAAACTCCACCTTAAATACACACTAACTAGGTGAAAAAATAAATGGGGAAGCAAGATTATTGATCAAAAATAAGCACAATGGACTTACCTCAAGATATCCCTCAAAAGTGCTCTTAAGAAATCGCCAAACCCGAGCTTAAAATGTCAAAAATGAGCAAAAATCGCAAACCCTTATATTTAAGTGTTCTGTCCAGAAATTTCGCACCTGCGGACCTCTAGTTGTACCTACGATGCAGCACCTGCGGAATTTCCATCGTAGGTGTAGAAATGACTTAAAGGGACTGGGTCTGCATCTGCGAGCAATGGGCCGCACCTACGTGCCAGCTCCTGCGGAATATTTTCGCTTCTGCGATCCATTATGCCCTGGCCCCCTTCCGCTTCTGCACTCCATCTTTCGCATCTGCGGATGCGCAAATGCGGTTATACCTCCGTACCTGCAACCCCTGGTCTCTTCCTTCAAAACCTCACCTGCGTCAATTGGCTCACTTCTACGGGCTCGCACATGCGGTCAATGTTGCGCAGGTGCGATCATACCAGGTGCAGCAGCTTCAGCTATTCTTCCAAAATCGAATTTGATCCGTTAACCATCCGAAATCAACCTGAGGCCCCCGGGACCTCAACCAAACATACCAACTAATCCTAAATCACCATACGGATTTAGTCGAGCCCTTAAATCACATCAAACAACGCTAAAAATATGAATCACCCTCCAATTCAAACTTAATGAATTTTGAAACTTCAAACTTCTACAACCGACGCCGAACCTATCAAATCACGTCCGATTGATTCCAAATTTTGCACATAAGTCATATTCGATATTACGGGCCCACTCCAACTTCCGGTATAAGATTCCGACCCCGATATCAAAAAGTCCACTACCGGTCAAAATCTCCAAAAATTTGACTTTCTCCATTTCAAGCCTAAATCAGCTACCGACCTCCAAAACACAATCCGGATACGTCCCTAAGTCTAAAATCACCCAACGGAGCTAACGGAACCGACGGAATCCCATTCCAGAGTCGTCTTCACACAGTTCTGACTACGGTCAAAATTCTAAGACTTAAGCTTCCGTTTTAGGGATTAAGTGTCCCAACTCACTCCGAAACTAAAAACAAGACCTCCCGGTAAGTCACATAAACAGAAAAGATATGAGGAAAGCAGTTAATAGGGTATCGGGGCTATTACTCTCAAAACGACCGGCCAGGTCGTTACACAGGTAATCCAAAGTTGAACTCGAACCAGAGGTTCCAAATCTCTCTCAAGAGTTTTCTTATGTCAAAATATGCTAAGTTGCTAATGAAATCACTCTAGGCTATTATAAATACCAAATGGGTAAAATAGGAAAAGATCCAAAGTTAATTTTCCAAATAAACTTGCCAGGACACATTGTAACCTCAACCGTAACACACAGCTAAACCGTGTCGAATTCCAGAAGCTTAATGTCTTTAGCTCTTCAGGCCCCTCTTGAACCTTTGAAACCATGTCACATGGTTTGGCTTGGGGTCTTGATTCTTCAATTCTCAAGACTCCAAATTAAACATCGTATTCTTTGCATGAATCCTCCAAGTGGCTCTCCAAACATCTTCTAGTCAATTGTTCAAGATCATGCAGCTCACATGCATCCCTCGGGTATTCTTGAACTTGGAGCGAGTCAACAGTCTACTAGATAATTCGGAGTCATCTTCAATATTCTCGGTTCTGCTCGGGCTATCTAGAATCGTATTAGTACGTCGTTGTCTGTTAAAAAAATTGAATAAGGGATACACGTCTCAACTTAAAGAGAGAAATAAACCTCTTAAAATTTTTGATGTTCTCCTCTTGAATAATAATTACTTTCTTATAGAATGAAGACGAATTGAAATGAAATTTTACTCATTGTTGACTTTTCACCCATTTTGGCCGTTCCACTCAATGATTAGGGGAGTCGATCAGTTCTTCGAGCTATCTTCGCCAGCAGCTTATGTTGAAAGTACTGAAATCAAAATATGTTTAAAAGATAGTTTGGACCAGCTTATAAACTTATCCAAACATTCTTTATGTCGTCTTTCCAATTCGTGATGAATTGAGCCTGCCATTTATTCAATAATAATCACTATGTGATATCATGTCTCTAATCCCATGAGTACAGTGTGTTTTCTGGAAATATAATAATAGTGAAAAGTTTGATTATCAAACGAAAGACAAAGGTGTGTATTGAAGCTTGAAAATTTGATTGATTTACACCGATCAATGCATTGGCTAATTAACATACAAGAGTCCTGATTTTGCTATTCAACACAATTCTTATGTAGAATGGTCTTGTTTCAACCCAACTCCTAGACTGTTGAAACTGTGAATAACTTGAACTCCTTGGCAAATTTGAAGTCCTGTTGCCTAAGATGATGAAGAGAGAAGACCAATCCCTTAGAGTGTTTTGCCTGTTTGGTATGGGGGGAAATATTTTTGGATCTTTTTATTTTTTATTTTTTATATTTGTTTGGTCAAAATTATTCTTTCTCAAAGAAAATAAAATTTCTTAAAAATCATAAAACTCGGTGGGAGTACGGTAAATAAGCTCCATAAGTGGTATTTTATGTTGATTGTCTCCTTGCCAACTCCTGTCACGATCCGAAATTTTCGCCGTCGGGATCATGATGGCGCCTAACATTTCACTTGCTAGGCAAGCCAACGTTGAAATAATTTATACATTTTAACGATTTAAATTTAATTAATGAAGAAGAACTGATTTAACTGCAATAATCCAAATATAAATGCGGAAGCTAAAACCGTAAAAAAAAATATCTGTTACAAATTTCTAAATCCGGTATCACAAGTGCACGAGCTTCTAGAGTAATACATACAAGGGTCTAAAATAAATATAAAGTTGTCTAAATGAAAATACACAGCTAAATAAAAATAAAGACGGGGACTTCAAGAGATGCGGTTGCTGAGCAGTTGTACCTCAAGTTTCTGTAGGCTGTCTGTCACGACCCAAAATCCGTTAAAGGTCGTCATGGTGCCGGACACCACTGTCAGGCAAGACAACACTAAATAGTTAATTAAATTCTCGTTTTAATATTTTTGAAATCGTAAATTTATTTCAATTTATCTAGTAAACGATGAATCTACAGAATAATAACAATGTTTTCCAATTTCAATACTGAACATCCCATAATCATCCCAGAACCCGGTGTCACAAGTGCATGAGCATTTTTTAGAAATTTAAAATAAAATACAATAACTATCCGGAATACAAATTTGGACAAGAAAAAAAATACAATACTCTGAAGGAGACTCTGCTGGCTGCGGGTCGTACATAAGATGCAGCTCACCTAAGTCCCCGTAATAATCGTGCCTTTGCACCCACAAGGATACTAGTCATATATATACCTGCACAAAATGTGCAGCAAGTGTAGTATGAGTACGTAAATCAAGGCATACCCAGTAAGTATCTCGCCTAACCTCGAAGAAGTAGTGACGAGGGGTCGACTTCGACACTTACTGCGACCATCAATAATATAATTGGTCGTGAATTTATTAAAAATGACAGTAAACTCAAGAAAATCATGAATCAAGTAAACAATTCCTTTGTTAATAAGAGGTTACCAAACTCACATATCATTATTTATCAATTTATCTCCGACCAGGAAGGCAATATCATTATTTATAAATTTCAAGGCAGACAATACAAGCATGCGCAAATCATGTCGAGGTCGTACGGCCCGATTCAATAAATATTTAAACCGTGCACTGCCAGAGGGTCGAATAGCGCGAACCATAGATGCATCTATTTAATCTGCCGAAGCGAACGACCCGCTCCCATGAGAGTAATAGGAAATAACCCGCTCGCGAATCATACGTGCGACGCGGTCAAACATAATTTAACATTAAAATCATATCTCTTTCTTGATTCTTTTCAAAATAAGGGAAATTCAACTTGTAGCTCTTTAAGGAAATTACTCCACTCGCGAAATATACATACGACACGGTTACACATAGAATTCTTCAGTTATTATATTATTCCTCAATTCTTTTCGAAATTACGAAGTCCAAATGAAACCTTTTAAATCTTAAGTTCTTCAATTTCAACTCCATTCAAAACATTTAATAAGAAGACTCAATCTTTCTCCCTCTCAAGGCAAACAATAAACATAAATCAATAATAATATCAACAAGGCATGATGTGGGCCTAAAACTATCCGGACGTAGGCATAGCTAGTAGCTACGTATGGACTCTCGTCATCTCGTGCGTACGTAGCCCCCAGAAATAGAAGCACATAATAATTTAGTTCACCTATGTGGTTAATTCCCTCTTACAAGGTTAGAAAGAAGACTTACCTCGCTCTGAAGTTCGATAACCGGCTCTAACGCTACTCTAACACCTCAAACCGATGCCTAGCGCTCCAAAAACAAGCCAAATTATGCGCAAACCAATGAAAATATACTCTAATACTCATAAGAATTCAATTTACTACAATTTCCAACTCCGCTTGAAAAATCGGTAAAATCACCCTCGGCCTACGTGCCCGGATTACAAAAATTTTCGAAGATAAATATCACCCATAGCATTACGAACTCAAATATATAATTTGTTCTCAGTTCCTTACCCAAATTCGTGGTCAAATTCCAAAAATACCAATTTCTAGGTTTTTCTTCAAAATTCCAAATTTCTACAAATTTTCATATCTAAATCCATATATAAACCATGTATTTAACTTGCAATAGAGGGGATGCACTTACCTTGACATAAACGATGAAGATGGAGCTCCAACATCGCTCCAAGACCGGCTCCCATGGAAGAAATGAAGTAAAAATGGCCAAAATCCCGTTTTTTAAAAACTACACTGCCCAGGCGACCTTCTTCGCGATCGCGGGAACACCTTCGCAATCGCGAAGACCAAATTCAGTTGTCCCAACCTCTCTTCTACGCGAACGCGACAACGGAGATGCGATCGCGAACCTCTGCCTGATCAACCTACGCGAACACGAGCCCAGCTCCGCAAATGCGAAGGCCAAACCTTCGTGCCTCAGATCAATGCCTTTCGCGATCGCGTACTTTCCCCTGCGATCGCGAAGAACAACTTCGCCAGCTCCCATTCAGCACTATGCGATCGCGTGCCCATCTACGCGATCGCGATGAACAACCCAAACACCAGAAACCAGCAATCATAAACAATGGGAATTTTGGTTCGAAACCATCCCGAAACACACCCGGGGCCCCCGGGACCCCAATCAATCATACCAACCAGTCCCATAACACAACACAAACTTTCTCGAGACCTCAAATCACATCAAACAACATCGAAATCATGAATCGCACACCAATTCAAACTTAATGAACTTTGAAAATTCAACTTCTATAATCGATGCCGAATCGGATTCCGACCCCGATAACAAAAAGTCCACTTCCTGTCAAACTTCTCAAAAACCTTCCAATTTCTAACTTTCGCCAAATGGCCCCAAAATGACCTCCGGACCTCCGAATCCACTTTCGGACGCGCTCCCAACATCAGAATCACCATACAGAGCTATTCCCAGGTCGGAATCCCAAACAGACATTGATAACATTGAAATGCACTTCAACTCAAATTTATGAAATTCTTCCAAAATGCCAATTTCCACAATAGGCGCTGAAATGCTCCCAGGTCATCCAAAACCTGATCCGGACATACGCCCAAGTCCGAAATCATCATACGAACCTGTTGGAACCTTCAAATCCCAATTCCGAGATCGTTTACTCAAAATCAACCCTTAGTCATATTCTTCCAACTTAAAGCTTCCGAAATGAAATTTTTCTTTCCAAATCAACTCTGAACTCCCTGAATCTCAATTTCGACTATGCGTACAAGTCATAATACCTGAAGTGAAGTTGTTCATGGCCTTAAGCTGTTCGTTACATTCTCTCCCACTTAAACATACGTTCGTCCTCGAACGTGCTAAGAACTGCATTGGATTTGTCTGAAATCATTGTTTAATACCTCGTGCACCTACCTATGCTACCACAACCCAGCTGAGCACATTAGCTCGAGCAAACCCAAAAATCCTCCTTTTTATCTAGTCAAATAAGCCTCAGAGCCAAATTCCAACATCTGAATCCTCTACCAGGTCTGTTTCCAACATACGAACACCGTATCCATCACTACACGATGTACCAATATATGATTGTATACTCTCACTGAATTCACACCATGCACACATTATTCACATGCCCACAATGACATCCCCTGACAACAATAGCCGAAATTTCACGAATCTGATGCTCACAATGCACCTCATGGCATATATAAGTCTTGTTCCAACTCTTGAAATGCTACGACAGAGGAGATGTGTAGAACTCATAGCCACCTGCCGAATTACAATTTATGGAGTATCTCCTGCCGACAAGAACCATTACCTCACTCTGGACTGAATAACAATATTTACTCTTTAATATGCTTCATATAAATCTGATCGCACTGATCTCAGGTCCAATAATCTAGTCTCACCCAGTACAAGTTGCTCAGGCAATAAGCCACCTCAGACACTGCCAAAAGTCTCATATGATGCCACAATGTGCCAACAAGCTACAAACCCGAATGTGATACATAAGGAATCGAACTCTGGAAGGAACCACTCAACCCACGTAACTAATTTAAATAACCGTAAGGATGTTATGAATCTTCCTCAGAAAATGAGAAGCAAAACAAACAATAATAGATAGGGGAAACTGTACTCAATACCACATTATTGCGGTGTGCAACCCGATCCAAACAACATACCCGTGGTGGCGTGCCACCCGATCCATACATAAAATCTAAATAAGGAGATACTTACCGAGCTAGAATGCTCATTATTACAAAATACACGAATATTGGCCACAAGCATGCTAAGTGCATAATATCATCCCTGGGGAGACAGATAGCGCCATACGCTACAAAAGTCAGGCACAACTAAGGTGCGATATATGATCTGAATCTCGCGAGCCATCCTGCTCACATAACATCATTGTTACGCAGAACCTCAGCACATGTGAAATGTATCAAGCCATTTCACAACTCACACGGCACAATATAGCATTACATGAAAAAGCCGACGATGAAATGACATCCAACATCCGAATACTCCTCCATAAGGAGCATTATGCTGAAACATCCAACCTGATACAGAGCCCATATTCATATTTAAATCCTTTCATGGACCTCAAGCTGATTCTGACCGCACCGTACCAGGCTAATAACCTTTCAAGGGTCCATAATAACCCCTTTTTCCCCTAACACATAAGAACAACCATCATAACCGGGACAAGCTTCCACAGTCCACCACCAGATGAACCGAGCGTCCTTCAGGCACAAATTCCCAAATCAGCGATATTACCACAATCTTCATACTTGGTTTCCATTCTTCAATCAATCAAGTGACTACACGTCACACTTATACAATCTTCCCGTGGGATATGCTCCCATGACCTTCCGCACCAGGTAACAAGTCTGTACATTCATACCATCGGCCGTGCTAATGTTGTAAAGCAAATCAAGGATCTACAAATCAATACACAAAGCCTCTTACACAAGACACTGATCTTTGGTGATGCTGAAGACAATACCAGCCTACTCTAAATATCTAAATTCGTTTCCTACTCGTCCGAGCTCGTGAAATTCTTGTCAACACCGAACCACAACCTTGATCCTCAACTTCTAAATCCCATGCTAATCACCGCACTTAATCGTGCCAATGGGCAATAGCACCAAAAATTTCATCATAACTCTGGAACTACTAATAGGGTAAACACTTCATCATATAGAAACATTTTACTTAGCTCATTTCAAGAGAACCATTGCAATACGCAACCAAATTCCCATGACCACAGAAAATACAAACCTCGAGTAGTGGTTTAAACCACTATAATCCTTTCGGGATCCGTCTACACATAACATGCCATAATGCTCGAATGCCCCCAAATAAAATCAATTACGGCGGCCGTCAAACCTCGCACATACCGCCACAAATAACATGCACAACTCAACACGCTGAAGGAGCTGATCATTGCCATCATCATGCCATTTCAATCATTGCTAACCAAACCCGACTTCTCTTAATTTAATCTGGATCTTCCTTAGAAATATAACAGCTCCTTTATCAATATAACAAACTCAATCCGCACTCATCCCGAGTGACCCCATTTCACGAGACCACATTATCTCAAAGCCCACGAACCATTTCATACCCTCCTTGTACGCATAATCGCGTCTTCAACTGATATACCCATTCTGGTGATTTTTTTTTCTATAAATCCAAAGTTACATGCTCCCATTCCTCTCATGATACCCCATAGACCAAAGATAACATGGAACACTCCAAGCTCCTTTATCATAATCTGCTGCAAAGGCTCGATATTCAACCATACTATGGACTCAAAATTCTTAGAAACCACACCTTAACTTTTGAATCAACTAGGACTGTTATTGAAAGTCACCCACTTTGACTTGGTCCCGAATATAATCAACTCCAAGGCTCTGCTAGCACATGAGCACCCTCTCAAAGAAGCACCTGGCCGAATCATCTTCCTTGTAACTCGCTTCTACACGAAGCAAAAATCTTGAGTCTTCCCAAAGCCTGAGCATGAATCGATAAGGCCAACTATAGCACACATTCCTCAAATCGCTTGCTCAAATTACCACTGATGTTCTCTTTCCTTAGTCGTAATAACCCATCAATATGCCGATAACCAGAAATCTTACAAATAGACGACCATGCAATCCAATTGTGGGCGGTGGGATTCTCCCACTTAGCTTGAAGCTACTATTGCATAAACTTGAAACCCACCAAGATTCTTCCTTCATCGACATGATCTAGCACAATCAACCCGCCAAATTCCTCGAAATTCTTTTTGTTAAACACTTCATGAATACTCTGAATCACTAGCCACATGCACATATTTGACCTCTTCCTAGATAGTCAGTAGAAATTCTCCGTAGGAGCTTCGTCAACACCACGCAACTGCTAACCCGCTCACAGGATATGACCCACCCATGGAAACTATATGCCGACATATTCCAACGTCACTGCACTGGTATAATTACTACGAAATCAGTAGATCATCCTACCACCGAACCCATATGCTACCTTACCACTTTGGTCAAACACTCTCCTTTAAGCAACTACTCGACTTCTGTTTCTCACACTTGGCCTTCAATAAGTTTATCCACCGCAAGGCACCTCCCACATGTCTTTCCTCATCTTTCACTGCCTAGTTGTTGCCTTAAATGAAAATCTACCTCTGTAGCACTTGAACTGATAGATCGCTACCAACTTTAAACCTTTTCGAAAATCATCTTTCTCGAGCCGTCAATACCAGGAATGCCGATTCGATCCAGAACCCCTGCACACTGCGACCTCTGATAGTTGCTATCTCAATACCATTTATAATACTCTGCCCCAAGGAGAATTGAAGGAAACCATAACACCGGCGAACTTAACACATTAAAACCAATCAAGGACGATGACGCCACGTCACATGCGAAGATTCCACCACGCTTGAAAATATCGAGTCCCGCTACTCCATCAACCCAAGTCTGAACATTCTTAGTTCGATTGCCTTTCCTTCGTCAGAAGTAAAATACTGAATCTCTGAATCATGCACCGAGCAAACCTCCTTTCAAGTCATTCACTGCCCCGAGACATAGGCAAGCATCCTACCATCACATCAATACTGTGCGATAACAACTTATGAGCATCATAGAAACCTGTGCATAGCCTCAAAGCTCTCAAAAGTACAGCTACTGAGCTGAAATGACAGAATATCCTTCCATAAGGCGACGACAATAGTCCAATCAACTACGCAGGGAGGAACATCCCGCACCACATCTGTAGTACCATTATAATTCCTCAATTCTTGATCGATAGCAAGCGCTTCACGTCGCATAAGATTGAATGAAAAGGAAATGAAGGCATAAGCCTCAAAGGAATCAAATCGCACGATGAGGAATCAAGAAGGGAAGTGCTCCTAACAGCCCTGTAGCCTCTCGAAGATAAGTACAGATGTCTCTGTACCGATCCGCAAGACTCTACTAGACTCGCTCATGACTCGTGAGACCTACGTGAACCTAGTGCTCTGATACCATGTTGTCACGACCAAAATCCGTTAAAGGTCGCGATGGCGCCAGACACCACTGTCAGGCAAGAACACTAAATAGTTAATTAAATTCTCATTTTAATATTTTTGAAATCGTAAATTTACTTCAATTTATCTAGTAAAAGATGAATTTACAGAATAATAACAATGTTTTCCAATTTCAATACTGAACATCCCATAATCATCCCAGAACCAGGTGTCACAAGTGCATGAGCATTTTCTAAGAATTTAAAATAAAATACAACAACTGTTCGGAATACGAATTTGGACAGGAAAGAAAATACAATACTCTGAAGGAGACTCTGCTGGCTGCGGGTCATACATAAGATGCAGCTCACCTAAGTCCCCGTAATAACTACGCCTCTGCGCCCTCAATTTGTGCAGCAAGTGTAGTATGAGTACGTAAATCAATGCGTACCCAGTAAGTATCCCGCTTAACCTCGAAGAAGTAGTGACGAGGGGTCGACTTCGACACTTATTGTGGCCATCAATAATATAATTAGTCGTGGATTTATTAAAAACGGCAGTAAACTCAAGAAAATCATGAATCAAGTAAACAATTCCTTTGTTAATAAGAGGTTTCCAAATTCACATTTCATCATTTATCAATTTATCTCAGACTAGGGAAGCAATATCATTATTTATAAATTTCAAGGCAAACAATACAAGCATGCACAAATCATGCCATGGTCGTACGGCCCGATCTAACAAATATTTAAACTGTGCACTACTAGTGGGTCGAATGACGCGAACCATAGATGCATCTATTTAATCTGTCGAGGCGAATGGCCCGCTCCCATGAGAGTAGTAGGAAATACCCCGCTCGTGAATCATACGTGCGACGCGGTCAAACATAATTTAACATTAAAATCATATCTCTTTCTTGATTCTTTTCAAAATAAGGGAAATTCAGCTTGTAGCTTTTTGAGAAAATTACCCCGCTCGCGAAACATACATGCGACGCGGTTACACATAGATTTCTTCAGTAATTATATTATTCCTCAATTCTTTTCGAAATTACGAAGTCCAAATGAAAACTTTTAAATCTTAAGTTCTTCAATTTCAACTCCTTTCAAAACATTTAATAAGCAGATTCAATCTCGCTCCCTCTCAAGGCAAACAATAAAAATAAATCAATAACAATATCAACAAGGCATGATGTGGGCCTAAAACTACCCGGACGTAGGCATAGCTAGTAGTTACGTACGGACTCTCGTCACCTCGTGCGTACGTAGACCCCACAAATAGAAGCACATAATAATTTAGTTCACCTATGGGGTTAATTCCCTCTTACAAGGTTAGAAAGGAGACTTACCTTGCTCCGAAGTTCCGTAACCGGTTCCAACGCCACTCTAACACCTCAAACCGATGCCCAACGCTCCAAAACTAACCAAACAATGCGCAAACCAATGAAAATATACTCTAATACTCATAACATTTCAATTTACTACAATTTCTAACTCCGCTCAAAAATCGGTAAAATCACCCTCGGCCCACCTGCCCGGATTCCGAAAATTTTCGAAGTTAAACATCACCCATAGCATTACGAACTCAAATATATAATTTGTTCTCAGTTCCTTACCCAAATTCGTGGTCAAATTCCAAAAATACCAATTTCTAGATTTTTCTTCAGAATTCAAAATTTCTAAAAAGTTTCATGTCTAAATCCATATATAAACCATGTATTTAACTTGCAATAGGTGGGAATCATTTATCTTGACATAGATGATGAAGATGGAGCTCCAAAATCGCTCCAAGACCGGCTCCCATGGAAGAAATGAAGTAAAAATGGCCAAAATCCCGTTTTTTTAAAAACTCCATTGCCCAGGCGGCCTTCTTCGCGATCGCGGGAACACCTTCGCAATCGCGAAGACCAAATTCAGTTGTCCCAACTTCTCTTCTACGCGAACGCGACAACTGAGATGTGATCGCGAACCTCTGCCTGATCAACCTACGCGAACGCGAAGGCCAAACCATCGTGCCTCAGACCAATGCCTTCCGCGATCGCGTACTTTCCCCTACAATCGCGAAGAACAACTTCGCTAGCTCCCAGTCAGCACTATATGATCGCGTGCCCATCTACGCTATCGCGATGAACAACCCAAACACCAGAATCCAGCAATCATAAACAAGGGGAATTTGGTCTGAAAACATGCCGAAACACACCAGGGGCCCCGGGGACCCCCAACTAGTCCCATAACACAACACAAACTTGCTTGAGACCTCAAATCACATCAAACAACATCGAAATCATGAATCACACCCCAATTCAAACTTAATGAACTTTGAAACATCAACTTCTACAATTGATGCCGAAACCTATCAAATCACGTACGATTGTCCTCTAATTTTGCACACAAGACACATTTGACATTACGGATCTATTCCAACTTCCAGAATCGGATTTCGACCCCGATATCAAAAAGTCCATTTCTTGTCAAATTTCTTAAAAATCTTCCAATTTCTAACTTTGGCCAAATGGCCCCAAAATGACCTCCGGACCTCCGAATCCACTTCCGGACGCGCTCCCAACACCAGAATCACCATACGGATTTATTTTCAGGCTCGGAATCCCAAAAGGACATTGATAACATTGAAATGCACTTCAACTCAAATTTATGAAATTATTCCAAAATGCCAATTTCCATAATAGGCGCAGAAATGCTCCCGGGTCATCCAAAACCCGATCCAGACATACGTCCAAGTCCGAAATCATCATACAAACCTGTTGTAACCTTCAAATCCCGATTCTGAGATCGTTTACTCGAAATCAACCTTAGTCAGATTGTTCCAACTTAAAGCTTCCGAAATAAAAATTTTATTTCCAAATCAACTTTGAACTCCCTGAATCTCAATTCCGACTACGCGTACAAGTCATAATACCTGAAGTGAAGTTGTCATGGCCGCAAACCGCCTGAACGACGTGCTAGAGCTCAAAATGACCGATCGAGTCATTACAGTTTAATCCGAGCTCTCTAGTAGCCGCCGCTGGGACCGACTCTAAAATCTGCACAGTGTGTAGAGTGTAATATTAGTACAACCGACCCCATGTATTGGTAAGTGCCGAGCCTAACCTCGACAAAGTAGTGACGAGGCTAAGGTGGGTCACCTACGCTACCACCTGAACGCAGTATATAATAATGACAGAAAATGAGAATACTGAACAGAATTAAACAGCCAACTAAAAATAATAATCACATCCTCAAGAATAAACCAGTGTCGTCCAGAATTTACTAATCTTTAATAATTCAGAGACAAATACCGAAAAAACCAACACAACTCAAGAAATGGAAACATATAGGTTGTTGCGGCGCACAACCCAATCATACTAGACAACACAAAATCCTCCCTTATTTCACCGTAACGATATCAACAACAGTAAATAATATATATATGTTGCGGCGCGCAACCCGATCCCACCATATATCAATATCAGTATCATAATTCATCTTTATTTCAACATGTCAATCCACCCTTATTCCACATATTGCGGCGAGCAACCCGATCCCACCGTATAGTACAAATTTACCCTTATTCCACCATATCAATCCACCTTTATTACACTTGCTACAGCGTGCAGCCCGATCCCACCATATCAGTACCATGTACTCAATGCACAGTTATATCAACTGTTCAGACCACAATAATCTTTACGATCAACAAATACCAAACTGAACCAAGTGGAAACCTAGTACAATATAGAAAATCTACACGAGTAGTACTACACAGCGAGACGAATCCAGTAACTGACAATTAGAATGTGCAAATAAGTCAATTTAAGCAAATAGAAGGGAATCATGAAACTATGTAAGAACTAACGTCGTGAACAGGAGAAGATTTTGAATAACAAGTAGCAATTAAGCATGGAAGGCATTTAGAGCATATAACAGTTAAGACATGAAAGGAAATAATTAAGGAAAATGGTAAATCGGGGAAAACAGATAACTCGACGGCGTAAGCAGTCGTCACCTCGCATATACATCGCTCACATGGGAATCACATAGCACATAGTCCGAGGGTTCCTAATTTCCTTAAGTCAAGGTTAGACACAACACTTACCTCGCTTCTAAGATCACCCAAAGCTCAACCACAGCTTTGCCTTTCAAACCAGCCTCCGAACCAACAATATCTTGCAAATTACCAACCAAACGATTCAAAATAAGCCTTCGGAAAGACCCACGATTGTAAAAGATTCAATTTAGGTCATTATTGAAAAAGTCAACAAAAGTCAACATCCTGGCCCGCTTTGTCCAAACCCGAAATTCGAACAAACACCCGATTACTCATTCACCTCCGAGCCCGGTTATGTAATTTATTTTGGAATCCGACCTCAATTTGAGGTTTAAATCCCTATTTTTCAAAAAATCCTAATTCTATCAAAAACCCACCAATTCCCACCGTGAAAACTCTAGATTTTAGGTTAAAATCTTAAGAAAAGTAGTGAAAGATTGAAAGAAACTAGTTTAGAATCACTTACCAATATTTTGGGGAAGAAAAGTTCTTTGGAAAATCGGCTCTAGGGTTCTTGAGTTTGAAAATTTGAAGAATGAACCAAAAATCCCGTCTACGTCATATCAAAAATGATAGACACTGGCAAACCGTGAAGACAAACAATCTTACGGATGTAAATCTCTGCCAACCGCTCTAAAGAATAGGTAACTGCCACAGGAATGAAATACACTGACTTGGTCAGTATATCCACAATGACCCAAACTGCGTCGAACTTCCTCTGAGTCTGTGGGAGTCTAACAACGAAATCCATAGTGATACGCTCCCACTTTCACTCAGGAATCTCTATTTTCTGAAGCAAACCACCGGGTCTCTGATGCTCATACTTTACTTGCTGACAATTTAGACAGCGAGCTACATAAGCAACTATATCCTTCTTCATCCTCCTCCACCAATAATGCTGCCGCAAGTCCTGATACATCTTGGCGGCGCCCGAATTAATAGAATTCAGGGAACTGTGGGCCTCCTCAAGAATCAACTCACGAAGTCCATCCACATTAGGCACACAAACACGACCCTGTATCCTCAAAACTCCGTCATCTCCAGCAGTAACCTGCTTGGCACCACCGTGCCACACTATGTCCCTAAGGACCAACAAATGAAGGTCGTCATACTGCCGATCTCTGATGTGCTCAAACAAAGAAGACCAAGCGACTGTACAAGCTAGAACACGGCTGGGCTTAGAAATATCCAACCTCACAAACTGGTTGGCTAAAGTCTGAAAATCTGATGTAAGCGGCCTCTCACCGACTGGAATGAACGCAAGGCTGCCCGTACTCGTTGCCTTTCTACTCAAGGCGTCGACCACCACATTGGCCTTCCCGGGATGATACAAGATGGTGATATCATAGTCTTTCAATAGCTCCAACCACCTCATTTACCTCAAATTGAGATCCTTTTTCTTGAACACATACTGAAGGCTCCGATGATCCGTGAAAACCTCACACGACACGCCGTAAAGATAGTGCCTCCAAATCATCAGTGCATGAACAATGGCTGGCAACTCTAAGTCATGGACAGGGTAATTCTTCTCGTGAACCTTCAACTGTCGTGATGCATATGCAATCACCCTGCCCTCCTGCATCAAAACCGCACTGAGCCCTACACGGGATGCATCACAATATACTGTATAAGATCCTGAACCTGTGGGCAACACCAACATCAGCGTTGTAGTCAAAGAAGTCTTAAGCTTCTGAAAGCTCGCCTCACACTTGTCTGACCATCTGAACGAGGCACCCTTCTGGGTCAACCTGGTCAACGGGGTTGCTATAGATGAAAACCCCTCCACAAATCGACGGTAACAGCCTGCCAAACCCAAGAAACTCCTGATCTCCGTGGCTGAAGTGGGTCTAGGCCAGTTCTGAACTGCCTCAATCTTCTTAAGATCTACCTGAATTCCCTCTACTGATACAATGTGCCCCAAGAAAGTGACTAAATCCAACCAAAACTCGCACTTTGAAAACTTAGCATACAACTTGTTGGCTCTCAGAGTCTGAAGTACAATCCTAAGATGGTGCTCATACTCCTCTTGACTGTGGGAGTAGATCAATATATCGTCAATAAACACAATCATAAAGGAGTCCAAATAAGGCTTGAACACTCGATTCATCAAATCCATGAATGTTGCGGGGGTATTTGTCAACCCAAAGGATATCACTAGAAACTCATAATGCTCGTACCGAGTCTGAAAGGCTGTCTTAGGGACATCGGATGCCCTAATCCTCGACTGATGGTAGCCAGATCTCAAATCAATCTTCGAAAATACCTTGGCACCCTGAAGCTGATCAAATAAATCATCAATCCTCTACAATGGATACTTGTTCTTGATGGTGACTTTGTTCAACTGCCGATAATCTATGCACATCCTCATCGATCCATCCTTCTTCTTCACGAACAACACAGGTGCACCCCAGGGCGAGACACTAGGTCTAATGAAGCCCTTATCAAGCAAATCTTGCAACTGTTCCTTCAATTCTTTCAACTCCGGCGGAGCCATACTGTATGGCGGAATAGAATTGGGGTGAGTTCCCGGAGCCAAATCAATATCCCTGTCGGGTGGCATCCCCGACAGGTCTGCAGGAAACACCTCTGGAAACTCACGAACAACTGGTACTGAATCCATGGAAGGAACCTCCGCACTAGACTCGCGAACATAAGCCAAATAAGCTAGACACCCCTTCTCGACCATACGTCGAGCCTTCATATAAGAGATAACCCTCCTAGTAGAATGGCCAAGATTCCCCCTCCACTCTAATCGAGGCAACCCCGTCAAGGCTAAGGTTACCGTCTTAGCATGACAATCCAATATAGCATGATCAGGTGACAGCCAATCCATACCCAAGATAACATCAAAATTGACCATATCGAGAAGTAGAAGATCTACACTAGTCTCAAGACTCCCAATGGTGACCACACACGAATGATAAACACGATTTACAATAAAAGCATCCCTTACAGGTGTGGACACATACACAGAAGCACTAAAAGAATCGTGAGGCACAACCAAATATGAAGCAAAATAGGATGATACATAGGAGTAAGTAGAACCCGGATAAAATAGAACTAAAGCATCTCTACTGCAAACTGAAACAGTACCTGTGATAACAGCGTTAGATAACTCAGCCTCAGGCCTGGCTGGAAAAGCATAAAATCGGGGCTAGGCCCCACCACCCTGAACTACGTCCCGGGGACAACCTCTAGCTGGCTGGCATCTACCTCTAACGGCTTGACCTCCACCTCTAACATTCTGGCCTCTACCTCTGGCTGCCTGACCCCTGCCTCTAGCTGGCTAAGCAGGTAGTACAGCAACTGGTGCCGAAACCATGGCACGAGAGCCCTGATGCTGTGATGGGATGCCTAATAATCTCGGACAGGCCCTCCTGATATGACCATAACCACCACACTCGAAGCATCCATCTTGCTACTGTGGCTGCGGAAACTGAGACTGAACTGAACGGGCCGGATAACCACGGTAGTAACTTTGAATAGGAGGTGCACTGATAGGAGCTGGTGGTGCACTGTAGGCTGGGTGTCCAGAATGAGGCACATAAGGACCACGACTCCTTGAAGCACTGTGGGATGCCTGAAGCGCTGAATGAAATGGCCTGGGAGGATGGCCTCTACCAAAAGTACCCCTGCCTCCAGACGAGGCACCGCTGAACCCACCGAAATGACGAGAACTCTTGTCAAACCCCTGACCTCCTTGTGTAAGAACCATCTTGACTCGCCTGGCGACATTAGTAGCCGCCTGAAAAGAAATCTCAATCCCTGTCTCCTTAGCCATCTGCAATCTGATAGGCTGAGTTAATCCCTCAATAAACCTCCTCACTCTCTCTCTCTCTCTCTCTCTCTCTCTCTCTCTCTCTCTCTCTCTCTCTCTCTCTCTCTCTCTCTCTCTCTCTCTCTCTCTCTCTCTCTCTCTCTCTTGGTAGGAAGCAGAAGAAGATCATGATGGGCTAGATCCAAAAAACGAGTCTCATACTGACTAACAGTCATACTGCCCTGCTGGAGATGCTCGAACTGACGATGATGCTCCCCCTTCAATGTGATAGGGAGAAACTTCTCTAGGAAGAGCTGAGAGAACTGGTCCCAAGTAAGAGCAGGCAATTCAGCTGGTCTGGTCAATAAATAATCTCTCCACCATTTCTTGGCAGAACCTGACATCTGAAATGCAGCAACCGGCTGAACTACTCCGATTGGATGAGCTACTGGAGTCTGATACTGGGGAGCCATCTGCTCCGGAGTGTGAGTAGCAGGAGTCAGTGCTCCTCCTCCAGCCTGAGAGACGGTTGGTGCCACAAGAAATGTACCGGCCTGGGCCACACTCTCCATAAGGCCCACCAAACGGACCAAAGCATCCTGAAGCACTGGGGTGACGATGAACCCCTCCGGGACCTGAGCTGGTCCGTCAGGCACAGCCTGGGCTGGAACCTCCTCATCAAACTCTATCTGAGGCTCCACTGCTGGTGCTGCTGCTCGAGCTCTTGGCTGAGCTCTGCCCCTGCCTCAGCCTCTAGCACAACCTCGACCTCGACCTCTCCCCCTCGTAGGAGCTGCCACTGGGGGCTCTGGCTGCTGCTCAGCTGAAGATGCGGTATGCGTTCTCGCCATCTGCGAGAGAACAGAATATAAGGGTCCAATCAGCAATGATAGAATAAAATCGCACGACAGAGAAGAATAAAAGTGAAATTGTTCCTAACTCCATAGCCTCCGAAAGATAAGTACAGACGTCTCCGTACCGATCCTCCAGACTCTACTAAGTTTGCTCATGACTCGTGAGACCTATGTAACCTAATTCTCTGATACCAACTGTCACGACCCGAAATTTCCACTGTCAGAACCGTGATGGAGCCTAACATTTCACTTGCTAGACAAGCCAACGTTGGAACAATTTATCCATTTTAACGATTTAAATTTAATTAACGAAGAAGAACTGATTTAACTACAATAATCCAAATATAAATGCGGAAGCTAAAACCGTAAAAAAAACATTTGTTACAAATTCCTAAATCCGGTTTCACAAGTGCACGAGCTTCTAGAGTAATACATACAAGGGTCTGGAATAAATACAAATTTGTATGAATGAAAATACATAGCTAAATAAAAATAAAGACGGGGACTTCAGGAGCTGCGGGCACTGAGCAGTTATACCTCAAATCTCCGGAGGCTGTCCAATCCGAGCTCTCTAGTAGCCGCCGCTAGGACCGATTCTAAAATCTGCAAGTGTGCAGAGTGTAGTATCAGTACAATCGACCCCGTGTACTGGTAAGTGCCGAGCCTAACCTCGACAAAGTAGTGACAAGGCTAAGGCGGGTCACCTACGCTACCACCTGAACGCAGTATATAATAATGACAGAAAATGGGAAGAACTGAACAGAATTAAACAGTCAACTGAAAATAATAACCACAGCCTCAAGAATAAACCAGTGTCCTATAGAATTTACCAATCTTTAATAATTCAGATACAAATACCGAAAAAACCAACATAGCTCAAGAAATGGAAACATATAGGTTGTTGCGGCGCGCAACCCGATCCCACCAAACAACACAAAATTCTCCCTTATTTCACCATAACGATATCAACAACAATGAATATATATATAAAAGTATTGCGGCGCGCAACCCGATCCCACCATATGTCAATATCAGTATCATAATTCACCCTTATTTCACCATGTCAATCCACCCTTATTCCACCTGTTGCGGCGTGCAACCCGATCCTACCGTATAGTACAAATTCACCCTTATTCCACCTCAATATATCACCCTTATTACACCTGTTGCGGCGTGCAACCCGATCCCACCATATCAGTACCATGTACTCAGTAAACAGTCAAATCAACAATTCAGACCACAATAATCTTTACGATCAAAAAATACCAAACTGAACCAAATGGAAACCTAGTACAATATAAAAAATCTACACGAGTACTACACAGCGAGACGAATCTAGTAGTTGACAATTAGAAGGTGCAAGTAAGTCAATTTAAGCAAATAGCAGGGAATCATAAAACTATGGAAGAACTAACGTCGTGGACAGGAGAATATTTTGAATAACAAGTAGCAATTAAACATGGAAGGCATTTAGAGCATATAACAGTTAAGATAGGAAAGGAAATAATTAAGGGAAAATGGTAAATCAGGGAAAACAGATAATTCGGAAGCGTATAAACACTCGTCACTTCGCATATACGCCGCTCACATGGGAATCACATTGCACATAGTCTGAGGGTTCCTAATTCCGTCAAGTCAAGATTAGACACAATACTTACCTCGCTCCAAAGACCATTCAAAGCTCAACCACAGCTTTGCCTTTCAAACCAGCCTCCGAACCAACAATATCTAAGAAAATTACCAACCAAACGATTCAAAATAAGCCTTAGGAATCACTCACAATTGCAAAAGATTCAATTTAGGTCATTATTGAAAAAGTCAACAAAAGTCAATACTCGGGCTCGTTTAGTCCAAACCTAAAATTTGGACCAACACCCGATTACTCATTCACCTCCGAGCCCGGTTATATAATTTATTTTGGAATCCGACCTCAATTTGAGGTTTAAATCCCTATTTTTCAAAAAATCCTAATTCTATCAAAAACTCACCAATTCCTACCGTGAAAACTCTAGATTTTAAGTTGAAATCTTAAGAAAAGTAGTGAAAGATTGAAAGAAACTAGTTTAGAATCACTTACCAATATTTTGGGGGAAAAATGTTCTTTGGAAAATCGCCTCTAGGGTTCTTGAGTTTGAAAATTTGAAGAATGAACCAAAAATCCCGTTTACGTCATATTTGACTAGTTGTAGATGTCGCATTTGCGACCTAGGGTTCGCAAATGCGAAGAACTCATCGCAAATACGAGAATCATCACACCTCTGCTTTCTTCGCAAATGCGAAATCTCGCTTGATCGCAAATGCGACCCAGTGATCACAAATGCGAAGAATCCCCCTCCCAGCTCCCATCGCAAATGCGAAACATTATTCGCAAATGTGAACTCTAGCCTCCCCAGCTACTCTTCACAAATGCGATGAGTAGATCGCAAATGCGAACCCAACAGTGGTCGCAAATGCAATGATTGATCTCGCAATTGCGAGATCTGATGCCTGCACCAAAAACTGAAGCACACTAGTAATGTTTTAAGTCAAAACCTATCCGAAACTCACTCGAGCCCTCGGGGCTCCAAACCAAACATGCACGCAAGTCCTAAAGCATCATACGAACTCGCTCCCTCGATCAAATCATCAAAATAATGCCTAGAACTATGAATCGGATACCAAATCAAAGAAAATTTTCAAGAAAACTTTAAAACTTCTATTTTCACAACTGGACGTCTGAATCACGTCAAACCAACTCCGTTTCTCACCAAATTTTACAGACAAGTCAAAAATATGGTATTGGACCTATATCGGGTTGTGGAACCAAAATACGGACCCCTTATCTAAAAGTCAACTATGGGTCAAACATTTCAAATTCATTAAGCCAAAGTCCGATATCTCGGGTTAGGTACTTCCGAATTCGATTTTGGGCATACGCCCAAGTCCCAAATCACGATACGGACCCACCGGGACCGTCAAAATATAAATCCGGGTCTGTTTGCTCAAAACCTTGACCAAAGTCAACTCAAACAGTTTTCAAAGCAAAATTTCATATTTTTCACAGTTTTTAACATAAAAACTTTTCGGACACATGCCCGGACTGCGCGCGCAAATCGAGAAGGATAAAAATAAAAATTTTAAGACTTCGCATCACAGAATTAGGTTTTTAAAATATAAGATGACCTATCGGGTCATCACAACTCCCAACACCCCTACCCGACCCCTTTCACCCACCCCTGATAAATGATAAGTAGAAAAGTGATACGAACCAAAATAAATAGTGCAGTGGCAACAAATACAAAAAATATTTACTTCCATAATCTCATCGATTTTTTATTTTGCAATAACTCATGATTTAATCCCATGTTGATGATAAATCTTTGGCATGTAAATTCAGTGGATGAATATTACCTCTCAATGATCTTAAATCGAATCCCCTATACCAACCCCTTCAACCGCGACCCAACTCACCCCAACCCCCTCACACCACCCTACCACCTCCCCTCACCCTACCTTGCTTCCACCTCTATCCCATAGTTTCTACCTATATTATATATATAAATATTTCTAAAATAATATTTTCTGCTTATTTACCGAACACTTAAAAAAAGATAAAAAATTATTTGTTTCCAATAAATATTTTACCAAACACACCTTTAATATGTTTCAAATAAGATCATTAATTATTTGCTTTAATATGTTGGTTCGTAAAAGGAGAAAATTTGGGAAACCACATAACAAATCGAAAAAGAAAAGAGAACTTATTAAAACATACTCCCTTCTAGTTTGAAAAAAGTACATTTTGTCCCATTACCACAGTTTGATACCGAGAGAGCAAATGCTAATGGACATGACTGACATTTCAATCAGATTTGAAGCCCAAAATGGCATTCTTCTTCTCTTTCACTTCTATCACGCCTATTTTTTTCTCTCTTGAGAATGACTTCATCTTGGCCTATTCCCTTGTTTCTTTATTTCATTTTCTTAGATTAGAAACTTTTTGCTATGAAAACTCCTTATCGATTTTACGTGGCTTATAGAGGTTTTGCTTTCCCTTCTCAGTTGAGTAGGAATAAGTCAGTGGATTTTGTGTACGCTTTCACCATTTGATTTTCTGTCAAGAAAATTTCTCGTTGATGATTATATATGATATTATTAGCTTGGACAAAAAAGTTCTTGCACCAGTTATCAACCTCTATTTTGAAAGTGTCCCACTCCAAAAAAAAGAAGCTTTTTAAGAAAACATATTTTTAGAACAATAGTTAAGTTTAATAAGTTTGGAGGAAGATAATAATAAAATATTTCTTATCATGAACAAATGCATTATAATATTTAGTTTACTTGTTTTAGTTGATGACCAATATTTAGGTGTATTTGCTCATTGCAGGCAAATTCAGGATTCTAAGTTTAATATGTACTATAAGCTAGTCGCTTGTGTTATTCAAGTTAGTCATTTGTGTCAATACACTACCTTGGTTCTGTTGTCAAAAAATTTATTGATATAGATACGAAGATTTGAGTAGTTTAATTCAAAATTCTAAAATATTAGACAAGGTTTAAAACTTGAAAAATAAAATAATAGCTTAAAAACTTGAAAATGAACTTACTACAAATTCTTGTGGCCTCGAATGTGATGACTGATGAGCCTTGTCGCATCGCTAGCTTATAGGTATTTGTTTGCGCATGGTCAGGATCTAGTAGTTAGAGTTCGGATTCTGTTTCTAATCATCTAATTAAATCTGCTTGGTGAAGATGAGCAACCTGATGATAAATCTGCTCTTCATCAGATTTATGTTAAAGTTTACGAATTTAGAAATGTCCAGAGAAGGGATGTTGCCCTTTTGTTGAAGTGTTTACGCCAGTCAATATCAAAGCGTTTCAGATTTAATCTGTAATTTCTTTGAAAGGTCTGCTTACAAGTGCTTGTTGAACCGCCCAAAATAGTAGTCCCATCGAACTATCCGCCCATGAGTTACCAACGGTAAACAAGATTTGTAATAGGTGACCTACCTTATTTCTAAGACTATATATTTCATTTATGATGAAAAAGTACTTATAGTTATCTTTGGGTAAAAATATTTTTAAGTCGTTAGTGTATATAATTTAAAGTCATTTAAATAAAGTTTCAGGAAATGAGCGAATGACTGAGGAATTTTTTTTCGCGGACCTCTCTTTGAGTGGCGTTCTATAGATAAGGTGAGTTTAGGATACCTTTTGGCAGTGTGTGTTTTGTATTTTTTATTGGGAAAAGGCCCAAAAATAATTTTGTGGTATTCGAAATGGATCAATTATAACTCCCGTTTAAATTTGAATCCAAAAATGACCCTGCCGTTATAAAATGGGTCTAATAATGCCCTTGTGTTATTCAAAATGGATCAATAATGCCCTGGAATTTTATTTTTTTTTAAAAATACTTTTAAAAACTGAAAAATATATATTCTGTAAAAACTAAAAAAAGAAAGAAATTTGCAAAATATATATTTTTAAGTCTTTTCGGGTTTTTTAAAGTATTTATTTTGTAAAAATTAGAAAAAAAATATTTTTTAAAAAAACTAAAAAAAAAAAAACTCTACTAAAGCAGTGGACTACATATGCATTAGTTTTAAAAAAATAAAAATATTTTGCAAAATCTTTTTTTTTTTCAATTTGACGGTTCAATATTTTTTCAGTTTATTTTTATACCGACATATAACTGTAAATGAATATTTAAAAACCGACTAAACCGACATAATAGTACCGTGCCGAACCAATTTTTAGTTTTTTTTTTTAATAAAACCGTATATTTTTTATATAAATCTATAACTGTACCGATAATTATGGTAGATTTTTTATTTTATAAAAATAAATCAAAAAAATATTGAACCGTCAAATTGAAAAAAAAAAAAGATTTTGCAAAATATTTTTATTTTTTTAAAACTAATGCATATGTAGTCCACTGCTTTAGGAGAGTTTTTTTTCCCAGTTTTTTAATTATTTTTTTTTTCAGTTTTTACAAAACAAATACTTTAAAAAAAACTGAAAAGATTTAAAAATATATATTTTGCAAATTCCTTTCTTTTTCTAGTTTTTACAGAATATATATTTTTCAGTTTTTAAAAGTATTTTAAAAAAATAAAATTTCAGGGCATTATTGATCCATTTTGAATAACACAAGGGCATTATTAGACCCATTTTATAACGGTAGGGTTATTTTTGAATTCAAATTTAAACGGAGATTATAATTGATCCATTTCGAATACCACAAGATCATTTTTGGGCCTTTTCCCTTTTTTATTTTCTGTTCCTTTTCTCTCTTTCCCTGAATTTCATTTAAGACTGGGCTTTTGGGTTGGTGAGGAAACAGTAGTAAGTGGGCTGGGGAAGTGAGCTAGAAAAAGCTGATAGGAGAGCTTTACAACGTCTTGTTAAACGGGCGCTATAACAAACTGTGAAACGAAGAGTTTGTTGCGGTTCAAAATAATTGATTTTTTGTTTTATTACTATACGTAATTTTGTTATAAAATTTAAATTTAAATACGAATAAATTTTTTTTCGAAAATATAGTTACAAATGGTAAATTCAGTGTATATGTTTGTTGTGTCGCATAATTTGTTAATCAATATTATTATTATTATATAATTTTTAAAACACTTTTTAAAATAATTTTAATCATAAAAAAAAGGTTATTTATAGTACTATTATGTAGTACTATTTATAGTACATTGATTTTCGTACTTCAAATTTTGTCATTATTTTTTTAAAGGACTTAATTTATATACACTAACAACTTACCCTTATATTATCAGTGAGTTTACTCGTTATGCCAAGTTATATGTCTGTCAAGTTACTAATCTTATTTATTATGAACAGTTACGTACACATAATTATCATTTATGTGATGTGATAATAAAAAATTATTTTATTTTGTCTATACATAAAATTAAACTTTTTTTTTTTTGAATGATAAGAGTACCATGGCTGACCCAGCATGTGATTTATATCATTCACGTGGGGAGTTATCCTTTATTGCTTCACATTTTACACTTGAAACATGTGATGAAATACAACAAGTGGACCAAAATTGTGGGGAGTTTATTTCGTATGACTTTCGCACTGTGAAAGCCCACAACAATATTCCTCTTTCATTTTCTGCGGTATGACCTACCAAGATTCGTAACTTTTCCATGTCTTCTTCTCATTCAAACTGTGTTCTTTCAATGAAAAGTTTAGCTGTGATCTTGAATTCTCTTTCTTTTTCCACTTTGCCTCTTCTTTCCTAAATGAAGAACGTTGAAATATGTGAATATCTTATCCGGAAGCTTAAAGCTTTTCATACGCCAAACATTCGAAAATTCTTTTTATGCAGTAGTGAGATTCGAATGCATGATCACTTTTAATTACCTGCTCTTCTCTGGTATCATAGTTGATTTGTGTGACTATTTCTTTAAAAATTTAAATTATTGAAAATCAAAAGCAACTGTAATTAATTTAATTATTATACCTTTAACAAAGAAAACTCTAAAATTTCCTTTTTTCTAAATATGTGAGTGTAATTAAGGGGAGTATACGCATTGTGGAAAGTGTATATGCTAATCAAATTCATCTTCTAACAGCCAGCCAATACTTGTGTAGATAGACTATACGACAATAATGTAAAAAGAAACAACTAATGAATCAAGACAATTGTCCAACAATGATCAACTTATGCTACATAAAACGACAAATGACGTGAAAGATCCTTCCTAAATAAGTATCAAACTAAACATCAAGTATGTGTAAGTCAATGAAGTGCCTAAGTGGGTTGTTTTTTCCATTAGTACATTAGCTGCGCGTAAAAAAGTTACACTGATGGATAAGCATACTTTTGATTAATAGGGCATGCAAATTTTGAGGGTGGAATAAGGATTTAAACGTTACGAGTTCTAAAGTGTAGGATAGTGACTTTAGGTATTTAATTTGGATTTTAAATTTAATTTTTGTACATATTTAATGACTTTCTTAATATCAATACAGAATTTAAACTAAAGCTATTGAATTCGATATACCATACATAACCTTATCTCTGCCCCTAATTACTTACTAATCAAAATGATGAAGCAACGTGTTATGAAAGTTGATGTGAACTGATAGAGACCATGTGAAGACTTCCTTCTAAATACTTAAAAGTTAGGCTCACGTCGGACTTCATACATGCAAAGCCATGCACAGATATAGTTAATTGTGGAAAGCCAAAGATTGAAATTTCTCAAAATAGCTTGCCTTTCCACACGTCCATTTCTTGTGAATTCAGTTCGGTATATGTTGGCAGCCCGTACATATTAGTAATTATGAGTGATTTTACGTTGAATTTAATTTATATATTGATACTGTACGAAAATTTTACTCTAGGTAACGTATTTCACTTTTTGTAATTTACTCTTTATTGCCTTTCCCCGTTCATTTCCTGTTTTATTTTTTAGTTTACTAATTTCATTTTGATGGATGGTAATACAATTTTCTTTTACAATGACAACATATAATACATGTCCCATACTTCTTTTGCAGACATGCATGTATGAATAGATGTGGATTCAGGATTTAAACTTTATCGGTTTAAATTTAGAATTCTATCACATCCCATCGAATTTAATGAGTTCAAATTCGATCAAAATATATTATTTGTACATATTAAATAATTTTTTAAAATATATATACAAAGTTTAAGCCGAAATGATGGATTCGGTGGAACTCATAGCGTCTATTCTAGCTACGCCCATGTGCATGAATCATGATGCATGCATGTGTCCCTGCGCCCATTCAAATGGATACCGTGCACAGCTACCATTCCTTCTACAGAAACTAACTCTAGAGGTCCCGAGAAATAAAACAAGATCAAATTAAACCTCTCAAGTGATTACCACAGGTTCCCATCACATTTTCGATTTAGAGGCAGATTAAGACAAACATAATTATTGCATGTTTGTTTTAGGAAAAACTATCCATAGTATAATTAGAAAAAAAAAGGAAGGAACTAAACCCTTTTCCAAGTGTTCATGATTTGATGGATTAGCTGATCACCGTCATTTCCCTTAATTACATTTTCCCTACTTCTAGAATCCCCCTCTAGCATGCTCGATACACAATACTGTAAAGATATTTTACAATAATACTAATGTATAGTTTAACATGTGATAGCAAGTTAGTTGTGCATCATTTTTATCAAGTTACAAAATAGTGGAGTAATTCTTATCATAGAAATTTATCTGTAATTACCTTGTACTTAAGTAACTTGATTGTGTATCTATTTACAATACTGTTAAAACATAAAAGTTAAACTCATAAGTTTTATAGTTGTATTACACAGTGACTCATGAAGCAGGAGAGACATGGGAATATGATTCGGAATTTTTAACGCTTTACATATATAGCTATATATTAGTTGGTTGCATCATTAAGCAATTGCATGGACCAAAGGTCCTCCATGCTCCAAATATTTTCATTTGTTTCAGCTGGAAAATTGGCCTGAAAATTAGTAGTGCCCATATTATTTCCATTGTAAGATGGTGGAGAGTAGGTTTCAATGGTATTATTTTCAGTAGAAGCTTGGCTTGTGCTTGCTTGCTGATGATGGTTGTGCTCAGAATTTGATGATGGTCTAATATTCATGCTTTGATCTGCTTGCTTAATGTACTTTTGAATCCTTGTCCTCCAGTAGTTCTTTATCTCATTATCTGTTCTTCCTGGTAAATGCTTTGCAATTTTTGACCACCTATTCAAAAGGATTAGTTTAAATTCTTTACACTATATAAGTATATAAAGTATTTGTACAAAAGTCACTTAATTATAAGGTAATTACAGATAAACCTGTATGATAAACGTTACATAGTTACGCTGGTAACCCGATAAAAATGATAACATGTCATAGTACTAGGTTAACTTAATTACATTAGTAGTGTCAAAAATATTTACACTATTAGTTAAGTACCCATTAACTTTGGAACTAAACACTAATATTTAGATATAAAAGAAATTGGTAATTTATCTAAATATATTAACTGAACACCCAATGTCAATAGCAAATTTAGAGGAAAAATAGTTAAGCACCCATGACTTAAAAATTATGAATCCACCACCAATATATGGGATCTTCTAAGATTTTGGTAATTATTTATAGCAATATGGCTGTGGAATGGAAATTAGAACACTAGAATACTCCACATTGATACACTCCCTCCGTTTCAATTCATGTGAGTTTGTTTGACTGAGTATGAAGTTTAAGAAAAAATGAAGATTTTTGAAATTTGTGGTCCTAAACAAGTCAAAAAGGGGGTCCTGAGTATTTGTGTGATTATAAAAGCTTCTCGTTAAGGATAAAATTGAAAGTTTAAGCTAAATTGTTTCCAAATTTAGAAATGAATCATTCTTTTTGGAACGGACCAAAAAGGAAATAAGTTCATATAAACTGTAACGGAGGGAGTAAGTGTTTTCAGTCACGTTTAATTTGTTGTTGAAAATTAAGGGTGTGTCCATGTTCTGTGGCTGAAATTCAAGTCTAATTTTGCCTCCACTTCTTATATATAAAGGAAACTCAATAATCAAAATAACTTTGATACTAAGGAAAGCCACAAAAACCCCAACTTCCAAGTAAATTCTCACTTCTTATATTCTCTTATTCCTCCAGAAGAATAAAGAGTTCAACAAAATACATTACGATAAGAGTCAGCGGCCCTGGTTGATGAACGTCAGCAATGGAGACAATATAAATTGGTTAGCTTATAACCTTTTGGTAACGTAAATTATACATTAGTACTAGACACATGATACGATAATTAGTTCTAGTGTTTTATCTAAAAACATATAATATTAGAGAAGATATATTTTTAGTTATTTAATTACGTCTTAAACATCCTTTCACGTGTGAGCTTGAATATTTCATGGCACTAAGCACGTGAAATTTCTTTTATAATATGTGAAGGTAAGAATAGAACGCATCCTAGTAATACCGGCCACCCACTTAAAATATTGGTCCAAAAACTAGGAAATAGAATGATCTGCGAACAATTAAAAAATGAAGAATTAATGAACCTCCTTGGGGCTCCCGACAACACAAAGGAAAAGAATACTTTCACCGATAAGTAAAAAGAGTTTAAGTGCTAATTAACAATAAACAATATTAATATAATCAATTAATTTTTTGATAATTACTACTTAATTGATAATTTAATAAAAATAATAACTAACCTGTCATTAATAGAAAGCCAAGCAAGAAATTTAGTTCACACTGAATGATTTTTGTGGGTCAATCTTGTTAATTCTTTCTCCACTTTTCTATCTTCTCTTTCAAGAATATCAAAGCAAGAAGTCAATGTGACTCTTCCTAATCTCGCCTTAATCTGAGCTTTAGCTAGTTTTATCCAATCTTCCCACCCCAGGCATTCGAGCTAAAGGTTTCTTATTTAACAGCTAACGATCTACTATTTTTGAAACTTACTGCTTTTCTTTTTTACTTCATTTCTAGGACCCGGTTCATATTGGCAGAGCTAGAATTTTTATCAAGAGGTGTCAAAATATAAATAGTTAGATATATCTAAAAGTTAAGGGGAGTCAACGTATAGTAAATATATATCAAATAAAAAATATTATTTAACAATATATTGTAATTTTCCGGCGAAAGGGTGTCTGACACCCTTGATTTAATGTGGCTCCGCCACTGGTCCTCAGAATTATAATCTTGAAAGTAAAATATGTTACCTACAACACATAAATTCTTTACAACCACGTGTATATAACTTAAACTGAGACTGAAAAAACCTAGGGTAGGAAGAGGGGGCCCTTGTCTTCATAAAAAGCCAAAAGAATAAGGTAGCTGTCTGCTTCAATCAAAGCAACTTAGAGAAAGAGCTGCTGCTTCGATCTTTCAACTCATAGATCAAAGGCCTTAGCATGTGGTTCAATGGGTTCTTCTTTAAATGGAAACTACTATTCTTTGGCTCAGCTCGTTCACAATATGTCATGGGTTTAATTAAAATACTAACAATATTAGAGAACTTTGGGGCACTTAAAAAATAATCATATGTAATTATGCATTAAAAAGTGAGATTAGTAATCTAAAACATAAGATGATAATACAAAAATATACTGATAGTGTAAAAATGTATGAAATCAATAAGTAATATCCACCGGTATAATGCAAGGCTGTATCCCTGTCTTTGTTTAGTATTTATAGTGGCCAAATGAATTTGTAATTAATCATATTATTTTTCTTTGTATATTGTAAAGCATAGTAATAAATTAATGTAATTACTGCAAAAGTGACAACGGTTTGTACTTTCATGTTAATCAACCTGGACGGAATACCCTTTACGTGATTAATCTTAAAGCATTTTAGACTGTCAAATCAAGCCGTAATCCCAAAAATGGTTGAGGAAAAGTAATTCAAATCTTCCCAAAAATAGAAAATATTAGAAGATCGATGTACGAAGTTACATCTGTAGAATAAAATCTTTGAACACAACTTACAAGTCGTATGACTAATAATTAAGTCCGTCAGAAGTTATATGTATATTCTTTTTCATACTGTAAATTAAAAAAAAACAATTTCTTGGTATTAGATTCCGCACGTTGCGAATTCTTCCTCACTCTCTCACATGCCGAATCTAGTTCTATGAACAGGTTATGGACTTAAGAGATTTTAGGCTACGAGTTCATAACCAAATTGAGAAAATTTCTCTTTGTCCACTCAACACAAAAGACACACATATGGGAGAATCAAAAAACTTGAAGGAGAAAATTCCACCACTTTTTTTATAATTTTCTACTCAACTATATATATATATATTTCACTTGATGTAATAATCAAAACACTAGAAGCAAATTTATTAATTAACTCACTTATTTCCCCATTTGGCATGCAGTTCCATAATCAAGAGTTGTTCTTCAGGTGTAATATTTCCCCTCCGAACATCCGGCCGGAGATAGTTTAGCCACCGGAGTCTACAACTTTTTCCAGTACGCTTGAGACCTACCACAATTTAAAAAAGTAACATTTAATATATGTAAACTCAAGAAAAAAATATTAGGAACTACTAAAGTTATGGTCTAGAGGTATATATATTAGTGGGAGGGAGTCTTCTAGCCACATAATAGGTGTAAGTTCAATTTACACCAGAGATGGAGCTAGAATATATATATATATTCACGGGAACCCAATAACTTTCGTCTATATCTTGTATATATACCAATTAAGATATTCATTAAAAATATTTGGCTGTAAATTCAATTATTATTGTAGATTAACTTGAGGCCGTTGTAAGAACCTATAAATTTCAAATCCTTGATCTGTCTCCTATTTACACTATTCTTTCCCGTTACCCAACCCTGATTCTCGTGTAAGAAAATTTTCTTTTAATAAAAGGAAGAAATAAAAGAGAGGAAGAACAAGTGTACATGACGAAACGGTATTTAGGGTTCTTTTTAATAAAAAAAAAAAAAGTTAGTCCTAGTTAATTAATTTACCAGCAGATCGAGCAAGGGAATTCCAAACACCATCACCATGATTAGCTATGTAATTGATGAGAATCAAATCTTCTTCCATAGTCCAAGGACCTTTCCTAACTTCAACATCTTGAGAATTGCATGTTCTTTTATCCATTTTTTATGAGAGTGGGAAAAGGGGAAAATAAAGGAGAGAAGAGAGATAGGGTGGTTTTTAGATGTGGGATTTTGACGAGGAACTAATGTTAGTTGGACTGATATTTATAGGGGCCAACTAAGATGAGATTTTGTACTAGTAATTCAGTCTTTAATCAGCCAGGCACAAAATAACTTTTGGCCTAAGTTGCTCTAAATAAATTTCTAGGTGCCTTAATATACTTAATTGATACTGCTAAAATATAGAATTAAATTATACGTGCATAAATAACAGTCATTGATGTGTGCATGCATGGTCTGAGCTTAATTACTAAACACAAAACAAATTAAAACAATATTCATGTATAATTTAATTTTTTATTTTTACTTATATATATATATATATATATATATATATATATATATATATATATATATATATATATATATATATATATATATATATATATATATACACACATACATACATACATTTCATTAAGTTATATCAATATCAGAATAAATAAAACTCTGCACGTGCATGCTTATGCCTACGTGTTAGTTCATCATTGATCGCGGTGCAAATTAAAACTTCGTCCAACCATAGTTTCCTAGTTTCCGAAGAATAAAGTGACAGCGCGTTCTATATATATATATATATATATATATATATATATATATATATATATATATATATATGATCGCCAAATTTGATGCCCCAACTTATATTTTATTGTAGCATATTACGTTATTCAATTGCATTCGAAATTTATCTATTGTTGTTCTTTATCATGTTTTACATTTCAAGAGTTTAGTCTCATTAGATTGCTAACAGGAATTAAATGAATTGGAGAAAATTTGAAGTTCCCAAAGAACATTAGATTATTACTATATAGAATCCAACGCAAACAAAGCCTCAATTAAAATATTGCTAACAGGAATTAAACGGATAAAGATACTCGTTGACCGCAAATGCACCAAAATCTACCAATAAGCCCAAATTTTGTCAGTTTTTTGAAATCGATCCCCATCATTTAGATTTAGATCCTAAAAACACAACGGACCAAAGTCGTATTGATTAATAATAATTGCAATTACTATGCAGTATATAAGGTTCGTACTCTCCAAAATGTTTATTAGTCTTTGTCTGTTAATAAAATGATTGAGGTATTAGTTGAGAGGTTATAAAGAATCTGACAGTCTGTGTTCAAAACAGGAAAAATTTGGTAAGAGGTGCATGTTAATTAAATAAGATTCCCTTTAATTTGTTTTTAAAGCTCGTAGTAACCTGCAATTGAATTAATTTACAGACACGCACCACTAAAAATTGCAATGGGATGGATAAAATCCCTCCACTCGTAAATAAAAGTCTCAAATTCGAGTTATGGAAGTAGAATCCGGATTAGTCAGATCCAATGAGAATATTAAATACCGAGTAAAAATTATACAGACACGCGTAGTGCTGCAAAAGATCCAAATGATTTGTGATGACTCTATATATATACTTTGCAAATGATGCATTGAACTCCAATCAAGACCTATTTCTGGTAATCTTGTACAAACCAAATTCCTCTCCGTGATTTGCCGTTGTTCCTTCTATCATTATGCTTTTGAGTTTTGTGAGTTTTTCTACTCCATGTGCAAAAGCCTCCTACTATTTAAGAGAAGTTTTCGGGTTGATTACATATTTTATTCTACATGCCAAAGTCGATCTGATTGACGAATCGATTTGAGAGATAAGAGCTGATATAGCTTATTGGTAATGAGTGTAACGATAATACTCACATCATACTAACTCCTCTTTGTTTTATAGGTTTGCCTAAGATCACCGAACTTAGGCCTTTGGAAGGGAACGAGGACGTATCCTAATCCGTTGATCCCCCCATTACGGGACAGCCGGGGGCTGCCGCGGAGGAAAAGAAGGAAAGGAAAAGAAAAGCTTTGGGCTCCCCGGGTCCTGAGGTGAAATCAAAGAAGAGGGTGGCTCGCAAGCCCAGGAAGAGCACCAGCTCCAGGGTGCCAGACTCCGATTCGCTTCTCCAGCTCAGGGATGAGCCGGAAGAAGACGACATTTTTATTATCCACGGATCGCCCCCTCCCGGGGAGCAGGAGGCAGCCGAGGGGGAGACTCGTGAGGCCGACCTCCCTCAGATTCGAGAGGTCGACATGGAGACCGGGGGTGGGACCCCCCGAGATGCTGGCCCACTCTGAAGGAAGCGCCCAATGTAATAGAGATTATAAGGGCGCCCTCCTACACTGAGTCCATGCTTGAGGAGGCCCAAGCAGGGAAAGAGAAATCCAATAAAGGGGTTCATGGCGTGGATGATCCTCTTCATTCTTTCTTTGATGGCGTAGATTCGTCTACTTTGGAAGATTTTTCTAGGCTGGGAGACCTGGAAGACCTGAAGAAGGATACATCATCAGAAGCTGGAGACGAGTTTGAGCCCAAAACTGATTAATTAGTTCCTTGCTCCGAGTGTGGACCTCGGTCGCAAGAGATCGGTTATCCTCACTGTTCTGGAGGATGCCCGGGTTTTATCTGTTCCCGTGAGAGTAGCCAGTTACCTCCGATGCATGATGATCGACGAGGACCAGGAAAAAATGAAAAAGGTGGACGTGCCGTGTCTTTTCAACGAGGTGCAGCAGGCGCTGAACTGGGTAAGGCGTCATTACATCTTTTTTAAATTTACTTAGGTTTGGATATTTCTCACGACTTTCTTTGTTTTGAAGGCCTCGGTACTTCATCATGAAAGATTCCTCCGGTACTGTGTCAAGGTCAATCAACTCGAGCTTGAGCTCAAGGAGCAGGCTCAGAAAAGGGATACGTACAAGATCCTCATCGAGCAACAAGACGGGGTCATTAAGGACCTTCAGGCCGAGCTGGATAGAGCTCAGAAAGAGGCATCGGTCCTGAGGCATGAGCATGCCGACTTGTTTAAAAAGGTAAATGTCTTTGAAGTTATAAACGAGGAACTAGTCGTAGTGGCTAATGATAAAATATCGCAGGTCCAGCAGAAGATCGACCAAATCGACCAACTCCGAAAGGAGATGGATGAGATCCAAGTCATGCTCGATGGGTGGAAGAGCAAGATTGATATGCTAGCCTCAGAGAAGGAAACCGCCTAGGCAAAGCTATCTTCAGTAGAGGTTCAACATCGGGTGGTGAAGGAGAAGGCTGATAAACGGGCTTAGCTAAATGAAGATCTCCGAGCACAACTGAGCTCGGCCTCCGCAGAACAGGATGCCCTTGGTAGAGAGCTCGAAGCAACAAGGTCCAAGCTGGAGAAAACCTCTTCCGATGCCAAAGAAATAGTGGCCCAATACAAGGCCGATATTGAAGCAGCAAAGGTCCTCCTGAAGACCAATACCGAATATGTGAGGCGTGTGCCTCGAACGGAGACCCTCGAAGAAATTCACGCCCGAGGCTTCGATTTGTCGGCCGAGATTAAGGAAGAAATAAAGCTCGAGGCCAAGGCAAAGAAACTTTTCGAGCCCGAAGGTGCAGAGGGATCCGAAGGCTCCGGTGGTTCTGGCGGCGAATCGGGCCCCGACGAAGATCAGGCATAAATGCCTCAGAACTTTTTTAGTTCTTGTATTGTGTATATTTTTTATTTATTTTGATGTCATTTTTTATTGGCCTTTGTAAAGACATTCCGGAATATATAAATTTTTTCTTTTTGGCAATTTCAAGTCTCTACTTCATTAGCATCTTTTCATAATTTCTATTCTTGCAAATGCCTTAACATAGAATCTAATGTAGTAATAAGTCATTTGTTTTTCGGAGGTCCGAACAGAGCCTGACTTCGATGCAATTTTTATTTGCTCGAAGCTTTGAAAACTCGGAGAGACCGGAATTTTTCCTAAGATGCTTAAGTATTTTTAGACGATGCTTTTGCCGAGGGTAACCTTTTGGCAGGTTTTGAATTTTTATTGAAGGCCTTATATTTTGATCACGGGTTTTAGACATCTCCGAGCCGTTTTTAGGGTTGTCATAGCATTTTAGGTTTAGGCACTACGTAATGGTTTTTGTGCTTTGGGGATTTGATAGCCTGAGTTTCCCAAACGTATTTCAGACGACAGTCCCCGAGTGGGGGTAGCCCTTGGGCTCGATAATCCCCGCATAGGGATATTCCTTAGGCTCGGGTAGGGGTAGCCATTGGGCTTGATAGTCCCCGAATAGGGATAGCCCTTAGGCTCGATGCTTTAAGAGAAAAAAATACGTAATAGCAAGGTGGAACCATTCTTTCATTTTTGTGTGTAAACTACATGATCGAAAGCATGTAAAAACTTGTATTATGGCTAAAGTGGCCTACGCGGGTACTATTCACTTGACCGTTTGGCCTTTACAATAAATCCTACCCACCAAGCCTAGGTTGTTTAAGTATAAAGTTATTTTCTTTTCTTGCTAAGAAGCTTAACCAGAGGGTGATGGCCCCCAGTATTCGAGGTCGATCTTGAGAGGGCTCGGATACTATTAATTCAACCATTGACTCCGATTTAAAACTGGTCTTCGAATCTAAGTTAGCACGATTTACTATTGCCTCGTTAAAAACCTTGCAGGAAAACCCTTTTGGGACAAAACCGGTTCAAGGAAAAAAGAGTGTTACGCGTGATTTAAGACCTAATAGTCACATTCTTCTTTGGTCGTTGCCTGCAAGTGTTAGTCCGATTCATAATTTTATAAAAAGCTAAATGAGATCGTACCTTAGTAGTAGTACCGTTTTAAGTGCTTCACGTTCCAGTTGTTCGGTAGTTGTGCATCGTTTCCTGTTTCGAGCTGTAATCTCGATGACTCGATATAGCCCTTCCCAATTCGGCCCAGCTTCCCCTCGTTCTGATTCTGGGTATGTAGTGTTACTTTTCTTAACACTAAGTCCACGATCTTGAAGTATTGGAGGTTGGCTTTTCGGTTGTAATATCTTTCTATCTGTTATTTCTGGGCGACCAACCGGACTAGGGCGGCCTCGCGCCTTTCATCCAATAGTTCCAGGCTCATGCTCATGGCCTCACTATTTGATTCTTCTGTCGCATATCGGAACCCGAGGCTCGGTTCTCCCACTTTGATCGGTATTAGCGCTTCAAGGTTGTATGGTATGCCCTCAAGACTTCGGGCACAATTTCTTTCCACTTCCCTTTGGCATCGGTCAATCTCTTTTTCAAGTTTTGGAGTATGGTCTTGTTTGTAGATTCTGCTTGTCCGTTTTTACTAGGGTGATAGGGTGTGGAGAGTATCTTTTTAATTTTGTGGTCTTCGAAAAACTTGTTTACCTTGCTGCCGATGAATTCCTTCCCATTATCGCACACGATCTCGGTAGGTATCCCGAACCGGCATATTATGTGGTCCCAAATAAAGTTAATGACTTCTTTTTCCCGGACTTTATCGAATTCTTGAGCTTCGACCCATTTAGAGAAATAATCAGTCATAAACAGTATGAATTGAGCCTTACCAGGTGCCCATGTAGGGGACCGACGATGTCCATTCCCCATTTCATGAATGACCATGGGGACAAGACCGAATGAAGTAGCTCTCTAGGTTGATGGATCATCAGTGTGTGTCTTTGGCAGTCGTCGCATCTTCGTACAAAGTCCTTTGCATCTTTCTCCATGTCGATCTAGTCATAGCGGGCCCTGATTATCTTACGAACTAAAGATTCTGCCCCATAATGGTTTCCGCAGGTGCCTTCATGGACTTCTCTCAAAACATTTTCGGTATCTCCCGGTCCCAAGCATATGACGAGCGGGCCGTCGAATGTTCTTCTAACATAGTCCTTTCAGACAGGCTGAACCTGGCCTCCTTCGTGCGTAGAGCTCTCGATTCTTTAGGATCCGGGGGCAACTTCCCAGTATTCAAATAGTCTATGTATTTGTTTCTCCAATCCCAAGTTAAACGTGTTGAGTTTATTTCGGCATGACTCCTCCACTACCGATTTTATGAGTTGTACGACCATTCCTGAGCTGAATTGATCCTCATCAACCGATAACCCCAAGTTAGCCAAAGAATCGGTCTCGCTATTTTGATCTCGGGGTACGTGATGTGGGGTCCACTCCTTGAATTGATGCAGCGTTACCTATAATATGTTTAAATACATTCGCATTCGTTCGTCTTTTACTTCGAACGACCCTTTGACTTGATTTACCACAAGGAGGGAGTCGTAGTTGGCTTCGACCACCTCCGCCCCAAGGTTTTTAGCCAATTCGAGACCTGCAATCATGGCCTCATACTCGGCCTCATTGTTAGTTAATTTTACATTTCTAATAGATTGCCTAACTACGTTACCCGTAGGCGACTTCAGCACGATGCCAAGTCCGGACACTTTTGCGTTCGAGACACCGTCCGTAAAGAGGGTCTAGACCCCCTAGGAAGTCCCCGAGGATAACAATAATTCCTTTTTGACTTCGGGTCTTAAGGCCGATGTAAATTATAGTCGGCCACGAAGTCTGCCAAATTTTATGATTTGATGGCAGTTCGGGGTCGATTTTCGATATTGTACCTGCTAATTTCTACGACCCATTTAGCCAACTAGCCCAAAAGCTCGGGTTTGTGCATTATGTTCCTTAGTGGGTAAGAAGTTACGACACATATGGGGGTGGCATTAAAAATATGACTTTAACTTTTTGGAGGCTCTTAGCAAAGCGAGCGCCAATTTTTCCATGTGAGGATTCCTTATTTCGGCCTCGCCTAAAGTTCTACTAACATAATAGATAGAAAATTGCGTACCTTCCTCTTCTCGGATTAAGACTTGACTTACCACTACCTCGGATACCGCTAAGTACAGGTACAACTGCTTATCCGCCTTCGGAGTATGGAGCAAGGGTGGACTCGAAAGGTATCGTTTGAGTTCTTCTAAAGCTTGTTGGCATTTCGGGGTCAAAGATAAGTTATTCTTATTCTTCAATAATGAGAAGAACCGGTGGCTCTTATCGGAAGACCTCGATATGAAGCAGCCCAGGGAGGCTATGCGCTCGACTAGCCTCTGAACGGCCTTGACACTGTCCACCACGGTGATGTCTTCTATAGCTTTGATTTTATCGTGATTGTTCTCAATCCCTCGGTTGGACACCATGAATCCAAGGAATTTTCCGGATCCGACCCTGAATGTATATTTCTCCGGGTTCAGCTTCATATTGTATCTCTTTAGTATGTTAAAGGTTTCCTGCAAATGTTTCAAATGGTTATTTGCTCGCAGGGACTTAACTAACATGTCGTCAATATAAACTTCTATTGACTTTCCTATTTGTTCTTCGAACATCCGATTTACTAGACGTTGATAGGTGGCACCGACGATCTTTAGTCCGAACGACATTACGTTATAACAATAAGTGCCGAATTTAGTGATAAAGGAAGTTTTTTCTTGATCGCCCATGCCCACCAGGATTTGGTTGTACCTGGAATAGGCGTCGAGAAAGCTGAGTATCTCGTGCCCGACCGTCGCATCGATCATGAGATCGATGTTAGGCATAGGAAAAGAGTCCTTAGGGCATGCCCTGTTCAAGTCTTTGTAATCTACGCACATTCTTAACTTATTCCCCTTTTTAGACACTACCACTACGTTAGCTAACCAATCCGGGTACTTAACTTCCCGAATGGAACCTATTTTAGGAGTTTGGATAGCTCGTCTTTGATGAATGCATGCTTGACTACGGACTGAGGACTCCTCTTCTGTTTAACCGGGTAGAACTTCGGATCCAAGCTCAGCTTATGAGTGGTTATTTCTGGCGGGATCCCTGTCATATCAAGATGGGACCAAGGAAATAATCTATGTTAGTTATAAGGAATTCAATGAGTTTTTTTCTGAGCTCGAGAGTTAAACCTGTGCCCATGTATACCTTCCGATCTGGCAAGTGTTCGATCAATATGACTTGCTCCAGCTCCTCGACCGTTGATTTTATGGCATCAGAATCATGAGGGGTGATGAACGACCTAGGGATTCCGTAATCATCATCCTCGCCTGCTTCTTGCTTCTCCAGTTCGGTCGGGGCCGGTATTGGTGATTGCTATTTAGTTTCTTCCTTCCTAACCGACTTCGTGTTCTTTGATGTCGAGAGTGCGGACAGCGAAATCACCTCATCGACCGCGAACATTTCTTTTGCGGTCGACTGCTCCCCGTAAACCGTCTTGATTCCTCCCAGTGTGGGGAACTTCAGTGCCCGGTGTAGTGTTGATGGTACTGTCCTCATGTTGTGAATCCATGGTCTACCGAATAGAACATTATATGTCATATCCCCCTCGATCACATAGAATTTTGTTTGCTGAATGGTCCCGGTTATGTTCATTGGTAGGGTTATTTCCCCTTTAGTAGTTTCGCATGCCATGTTGAATCTGTTCAAAACCCGAATTGTCGGCACTATTTGGTCTTGTAGACCCAACAGCTCTACGACCCTCGATCTGATGATTCGCAACCGAGCCCGAACTCGGTACTACTACTGGTTTGGCCATTTATTCTATCTTTAATTTGAATCATTTAACGTTGCTAATCACTTGTATTGAATTGGTCCACATATCCTTAAAACCGCGTATAAATTTAATTTTTTAAAATTAAATTTTTTGGATTATAATTTGACCTAGTTTGCATCCATCATAAGTTTCTTCTCCTGGTACATCCCGTCAAAAATAGTGTCTGTAGAGTCAACATCAACTTTTTTCACCACTACTAAAACAAATCATGGATTTGAAAGAAACTCATTCGTCCTTCATTGAACAGTGCCCAATAATTAATTGGGGACAGTCCTTTTGAAATTACATTTAGACAAACAAACACACTGTCGACGTCCCTATTTAAGTGTCGAGTTTCGCTGATTAAGGATAATTGAAATTCTATTTTATTGGGTGGGTTCACAAGGGAGAGAAAGTCAGCATTTTGAAGAATTTTAGTTTTCCTTTAGTGAAACAGCTGAGCCTAATGATACCTTTCTGACGAAAATACATTGATACTTTTTGATAAAACGATAATTCCTTCGGTTCAATTTAATTAATTTTTTAGTATTTTATTGTGTGGTTCATAATATTTGATTTTTCAAATATCAAGAAAAAATTAACTTAGGAGTATTTATTATATTTTCAATGAACTAATTAAGGTTAATATGGTCAATTTCATTGTTAATTAATTCTAAAAAGTGAATTTCTTAATATGTGTAAAAACAAAAAATAAAATCAATTAAAGTGGACGGTAGGAAATATTTAAGGAAACTAAACACAAATGTAAGAGCATACATAATAGAAAGCAAGGAAAAGATGTTCTTTATTAACAGTTTGGATCTTCCTTATTTACTGTCGTTTACTAATAAAACATGTAGGAATAATATGTCCTATTTTTCTTAATTCAAAACACTAAATAAGAAACAAAAATAAAGGAATCTTTATGTCGTTTTACCCGTTTCAAAAAATGTACGCCGTCTGGGAACTTTACCGGGACTAACTTAAGATATTGATTGATGATCAGCACAGAAACAGCCAATTCCTCATCTAAGTGCTGGCAATTATATTAAGGGGACAAGAGAAATGAAGAAGAAAGCTTGATTTTGATATATAATTTTGTGGCAAACCATGTTTCCTTCGCTTCTCTAAATTTTCGTTTTCCTTAAAATAAAGTTTGGCATGCATGAAAAGTATTGGAGTACAATTTATGTTGCTTAACAATCTTTCTCCGCCATATGAATTAAGAAATAAACATAAATTGCTTTCAATTAAAACCTTAATTAGTTGCGTCTTTATAGTACTTACTTTAACCTATTTAACGTTAGCTGTGTTTTAAAGTACAACCACTTAACGAAGGCCCATAGAAGGTAAAATCTAAGACAAATAACACAGGCTAGCCAGCTTTCGGACTGATAATTAAAAAATAGTTAGCGTTTACAAAGTCATTGAAAATAGTCAATATTTTGCTGGAACACGAAAAGTTCCAGCATAATATGCGAGATTATGAAGCTCATGCTTATAAACTTGCAGCATATTATGTTGGAACTCCAACACTTTATGCTGGAAGCTCATACGTAAAAAATTCGAACTCTAGCATATTATGCTGGAATATTTCCGGATTTTTATGGGTGTTTTTGTTCAGATTTTATTTTTACATGAAAAAGTGACTAAATTTTGATTACTTTTGAAACTGTGGCTATTTTTCAATTACCAATGGTAAATCTAACTATTTTTTTATTTTTTCCTGAATTCTCAAAAAATAATTAGATTTGAAGACTTCAACTTGATCGGTCAATATTTCTTTAGCGACGAGACGACCCTTAGTTAGAGTTAGATAATTCATGTCTTCATACTACTCTAACAAACTTTTAAAATTTTGACAAGTGACTTAAAAGTCTTCTCCAATGAAATAAATTCTTTCTAATTTAGTTCAGTGGTAAGTTCTCTTGAGCAGTCTTAGTCCTAGTAGATCTTTAGATGATTGATTAAGTGCACTTGGAGTTTGTGGAATTAGGTATAATCATTTGTCATCCACACAGAAATTTTATCAAAGAAAAACAAGAAAGGGACAAAATAGAAACAATACAATTGACAAAAGTATGGTTTACACTAAATTAATGAATCTTCATTACAAGACTAGTTCCTAACAAATCTCACCCCTTAAATGGTCCTCCCCTTGGATAATTAATACATCATCAACCACTCATTAACTTTAAAATTATCGTATGGACCTATCTTCTTAATCTTCCTATTCCAAACTATATAGAGCTTGACACTTCCTTTCTAAAGTTTTTTGGAAGCAATACTACTCTCAGTTAAGCCTTTTTTTTTTTTTTTGGTGACCATAACTTAATGTGATGTCTTTGTAGGATATGCGATTATTATTTGGATATAACTAAGGCCACATATTTCTCTAATAACAATTTTTTATATATTAAAAGTTTTGTTGAATTATCTTTCCTTAAGCCAGTTTAAAGGGAAAAGAAAAATGACTAAATCACGGAAGAAATCCACCTTTAATGCTTGAAAACGACACATTATAAGAGTTTGTTTTTTCCAATTGCTTGTTAACTCTGATGAATGCGTTTATTTAAATATAACTAAAATTTAAGGACTAGCAATTCTGAGTAACGGACACATTTTGACAAAGCAAGAAGAAAACAGAGAAAATAAAAATTAGTTTGGGGCAGAAAGCATGCAACATGAAGGTTAAAAAAAAAAGAAAAAACTTTTTTGCTCTGAGGAATGAGTTTATCTAAAATTATTATTTTTAAAAAGATAAATAAAGATAAAGCAATTCTGAGTAAACGAATCATGACTTGTTTTGACAAATTCGAGAAGGGAAAGGAGAAGAGAAAAAAAGAAATAGAAATGGGGATAAAGCAGCAAAAGCGTGTGAAGGTCAGCGTGAGGCTGACACGTGGATGATATGACGTGTTGCACTCGAGACCAAGACTCCTTACAACTCGTACCAATAGCGGCTTACAACTCGTACCAATAGCGGCACTGAGCGGCCGGAGATTGATTGAAAAGGCAGGTTCAGCCGGCCCTCTCCCCTCTCCGCCCCTATTTCTTAAAGCTACGACATCCCACCAATTCCCGAATCGGTTCTGTTAGTTGGATCTACGGTCCCTTGGAGCGAAGGGTTAGGTAGGTAGTATGGGCCCTCTGATTTCCAATTATGTGTTGTGCGGCTCCCGCGAAGCGAATGAAGCAAAGCTCGAATTGGAGTGTTACTAAGATTACATCTTAACCTTAATACATGCAAATTTTAACGTTATCTTAGTGCTTTGTAGCGGTTAAGTAGAAATTGGGGTGTCCTTAGATATAAAGCGAACGAAATAAAACCCATAAATAAAGTAAGGCCATAGAAAATGAGATGTTTAATCGATAAGGGTGCACACTGCATTTGCCTTTAATTCAAAGATATTGTAAAAGTTTGGGCAAAATACATAAGTTGTCACCTCTGACCTATGGCCCAAATCTCCGTTACATATTTTTTCGGAACGAATATTACTTTACATATCCAACCTTTTTCAAAGTGTATCTAAAACACAATACTTTTTTCTTAACCAGTTTTTCAGAATATGTGTAATATCACGCACCAATCAAACAGTGACACGTGTTATTTTAAAAATAAAATAATTAAAATTACAGTTATACCTCTCATCTTCCCCATCTAAACTACCATGGTTGTCTTACTCCTCTCTTCACCATCAAACAACATAGCCTCTTCCTCCACCTTTTACTTAATAACAAAGTCATCATTAACTAACAAAAATCACCAGAAAACATACCCAAAACTTCAACTTTTCCGCTGAAATTGAATCAAGCTTTAATGGTTGGAAATAATTTCGAAAAATTCTTGCTTCCGGAAAATTCGGCTTCGCCATAGGTAAAGCTCAAGTTAAGCTTCTCTTCAAAAAAAGAAAAGATCTTTTATGCAAAAGGTTGAGGCAAGCTTTTGGCGGAGTTACATAAAGTTTTAACTGCTGAATCTAATCTAAATTTCTCGATAAAAGATCTGGAAAAAAAAAATTAAAAATTAATCAACGAGAAGAGATATAAGAAATCGTGCTATGTCTATTTGAGAAGAAGAAGATCGGGTGGTGGAGCTCAAGGAGTAGCCATGGCAGAATTTAAAAAAAGGAAGAAGATGACTCAATTTAAAATATTAAAAAACTTAAAAAATTGACATCTGACACAAAATTCTTCTGTTCACGCGACTCATTCGTTGGGAAAACACGCATTGTCCACGTGGGCAAAGTAGTATGTCTTAGATACACTTTGAAAAGGTTGAATGTGTAAAGTAATATTCGTTCCCAAAAAGTATGTAACAGGGATTTGGGTCATAGTTCGGGGGTTAAGTTATGTATTTTGCCTAAAATTTTGCAATATGAAGTCTTTAATCTTGGCCTCTTATATATTTTGTGGCTAAGCTAATACACGCTTTACATGTATATAAGAGTTGGAATATTCAGTGGAATTGAAGAAAGCACATGGACAATTAAGAATGGAACTACAAACCACAAGCTATAAGAAGTCTCTAATTAATTGAGCTTTTTGCTGGTTAACTCTTAAATGTCAAGTATTTAATTAGTATCGAGACGTAGAAGTCATCCTTCTAATAAGGAGATGAAGAACACTTTATGATGGCAATTTGTAAAAATTATGTTGAAAGAAACAGATATAGAAGATTCAAGTAGTCTTCAAATTGAAACATAGTTGATTGATTATTATGTTCATTGTGTTGAAATACTACAAAGAGCTTTCTATAGAGGATCCTCTACCTCCAATGATTTTGAATTGAAATATAGTTGATTGATTGTTATGTTGATTGCGTTGAAATATGATTTTAACTATGCAAGTATTAATTATCTCAAGAGTGAAGTTGTTGGTGCCGTGGCCGCTCTCAAGAGTCAAATTTTTAGCATAAAAACAGAACTAGCTCTCGACGTTTCTTTGTATGATTTCTCACTTTGGGTTACACATCAACACTTTAACGTGTCCAAAGAATTAAATATAGTCTTCAAGAAGTCACTCATAATGAAACCTATGCATCATAATTCAATTATTTTCTAAGTCAAAGAAGTTAATTTAGAAACTCACCGTAGAGAAAAAATGAGGTACAATAAGAACGAAGATTAGAGGAGCTCATTGCTCATTCCTCTGGTGCATGTTTATTCATATGTGTTTTCATATCAAAACTGCTTTATAGTTAGAGAAGCAAGTTTTCCAATACATGTGGATATAGTTTTTAAAATTTTCATATTTGACCTGTTGCAAGTAGGCAAGTACATATAAAATTGATCAGTAAATATGCATATATAGATTTACTTAACCCAGTAGGCAGATCTTGCTTGTTAGCAATACACAAGCAAATTTGCATTCCTTGCTTCATCATGTGACAAGGTCATGGGCCTTATTAGAATTCATTCTTATTTAAGCCCTTTTACCAGTTCATTACCATGCCAATACAACCAACCTAGTGGAAAGAATACGCCAAACCTAAGGATGGAGATTACCACCTATGTCTTATATCTGGAATTCCTACTAATCAAAGAAGGGTGCTCAATCAATCAATTTGTATATATGATACTTTTTCCTATATGAAAAACATAGTGCTTCTGTCTAAAAATAAGAAGTGATTGAGCACCCAGTGGAGTCTATATATGTAGGTTTGCCGTTTCACCTATTCACTGTAGAATGTTGATACCTCTCCCATTTTAAGTACTTATATTGCGTCAAATTACATAAATGACTAACGACATAGGTATAAAACTACATCTGCAGGCAAGGTGACAACACGATTAGTTGCAGTCAGAAGGTAAGAGAGATGGCATATCTGCCGATTGAGCAACTCAGACATGCACAAAGATGGATGAACACAACCTTTGATCAGATCACTCTTCTATGGAATGACTGCAGGAAATTTAACCAAGACAAAAGACCTGTTGAGATCTAGAACCTTCAATCAAGTTTAGGAGCAGAAATGGAAAAGTTGAATTGAGCAGAGAATGAACCCATTTTTCTTTTATTGAAATCAACCGTATCTCATTCGTGTACAGTAGCTATGTACAAGTAACTAACTTCCACTAACTCTCTCTATTAACTTAGGTGGTGACAACTGTCACCTAACAATTTTAACTGACTAACTGAATTAACTAATGAAGCCACTTAACAGACGTGACTCCTATACGATCCTTCAACACCCTCCCTCAAGCTGAGGGTTGAAATACATCTTTCAACCCCAGCTTGGATAGCAGATAATCATGTTGTGGCTTTCCTGGACTCTTAGTAAGTAGATCAGCTTGCTGTTCTTTTGTAGAAACATGTTGTGTCTTCACCATTCATTGAACAATTTTTTCACTAACAAAGTGACAATCTATGTCAATGTGTTTGGTGCGTTCATGAAATATGGAATTGGCTGTAATTTGGATTGTAGCCTTGCTGTCACAGTATAGATCAATAGCCAATTGAATCTCCACTCCTAGCTCTTTGTGTAGGTGATGTTTCATTGTTCTGCGGCCGCACACAGTATTGTACGGTCTGCACTGTGAGCTTTTTTGCCTTGTTTTGGTCCTTGTCCATTTTTGACTCCTTTATGAGTTGATTTTTACTTCTTTGGCTCGTCTCCCAATATTCCTGCACGAAAGCACATTTTATTAGTTCCCGAGAATACCTTTAAGCATTTTTGAGCTAAAACGCAAGTAAAAGAGAGCAAATAAGCGGTCAAAATCCCTACCTATCAATTCCCCCAAACTTAAGCTTTTGCTTGTCCTCAAGCAATTAAGGCAATTCTCACCTCCACTAGAAAAAGGGATATTCCAGCTGGCCTAAGATGAATCAATCACACATCAATTGGGACCAACAATTACCCACAACACGTATAAATTATCAACAATGCAATGATTTGACTTTTTGAGTACAATAGTTCTAATATGACACTAGAGCATCAAGAGTTGACTTTATTCCTATTTATTCTCTCCCCATAACCCCCTTGATGTTTGGCATATTTCGATATGTGTTGATGTTACTTTACCCATGTTTTAACCACTTCTTGATGTTATTTAATCTTTAAAACTCCCAACATGGTGTAATTATTGGTTTGATGACTAATTAAGTTATGTGTGACGATTTAAGGTGTTCGGAGTGCAAAATATGAAGAAAAGGTGGTTTAGCCAGAGGAAGAAGGGTTGGATGCGTCGCATCCAACCTAGGAAAACATCATCCTGCGTGCAACCTTAGCAGTGAAGTTGGGCCATAGCGTTCGCCATCGCGTGCGAAACTGGGAAGTAGAAGAGAAGGCTGGATGCGTCGCGTCTACCCTCACATGCAAAGTTAAGAAATGGAGGACGAGGTGGATGCGTCGCATCCGCCTTAGCATCAACCCCTGAAGCCGATTTGGACTAGAGTTAGGAGAACTCTAGATTACAACTTTTGGACGCAATATATAAGCTTTAAAACGCCTCTTGTAGAGGAGAGACGGGGAGAAGAGAAGAAAAAAGGCTATAACCAAGTTCAAAGACCACGGAATTCGTCTGGAGTTTTATCCTTTCTTTCTTTTATTGATTTTTATGCAATCTTATGAAATTTGGGATGATTGCCTGAATATGAGTGGCTAAGAACCCTATTATTCTAGGGTCATGGGTATACATGAATGTTGATGTTTGAAGTTTAATTTGACGACGTTGGGTTTATCATATTGGGTTGTTTATTTAATTCTGTTTCTAATTATTTTGCTGAGTAATTAACAGTGAAATACTATCTACGAATCTAGAGTTGAACTCGAAAGTGGGAACCCTAGATTGCATATAGAAGTAAATAGAGTAAGTTTTCAAAACCCGGGCATCGGGGAAAGGATTCGCGATTAGGATAGACATATACCTAATTGCCTTACTCGGTTAAAATACAGGAATTGTAAATGAGTTCTTGTTAAACTTAATTCCATAGACATATAGGTATTAAGTTAACTTGAGCATGCGAGTAAGAACTCGACAGATTCTTACGAGTGAAATTAACCCTGTGAATCAACAATTCAGATAAATCAATTAGCTATTTTAAAATACGAATGCAACATGAATGTTAGATGACCCGTGACCCTGGAATATTATATCCTATTGATTGTTGAACAAAACTATTTAAGTGTTGTGTTGAATTCTTAGCGATTCATTATTTGATCGTCCGTAGGTAGTAAGTTAGAAAATTATATATTTTGTTAGAAATATCTTGAATCAATAAGCTATTCGAGTTTGAATTAGTCAAAGTTAATCATAAGTCTTCGTGGGAACGATACTTTATTCACTACTTTATTACTTGACGACCACGTATACTTGCGTGAGTGTGTTTGGCCGTAACAAGTTTTTGGCGCCGTTGCCGGGGACTTAGAAATTAGCTACGTGACTAAGTTAAGCTTTTATTAGATATTTGTTTTCAAGTTTTAATTTTCAGTTTGCCTGGTTTGTGTCAACGCAGGGTCTTCTCTCGAATGCAGAGGAGTAGAAGTGCAAACAACCTCATTCCTCTTGATCCAGAAATCGAACGAACACTACATAGAGTGAGAAGGGAACACGAAGCTAGAACGAGAATAGAAAGAGAGTTGGACATCGCAGTCCAACCACAGCCAATAGATATGGCAGGCAATGAAGAGCGTCCGGTAATTGAAGCCGCAAGGCCCAATCTTGCGAATATGACTCAGGCTATTGTGAAGCCTGATATCACTGGGCATTTTGAACTCAAACAGTACATGGTACAGCTGATTCAGTCCACAGGACAATATGTGGGTCTATCTCATGAGGACCCGCAGAGGCATATTCAGAACTTCTTGGAAATCACGGACACTTACAATTATCCGAACGTCTCCAAGGACTATGTCAGGCTGACACTATTCCCTTTTTCACTGTTGGGGGAAGCTAAAGAATGGTTGCAAAAGGAGCCCGCGAACTCTATCCACACTTGGGATGATCTAGCAAGGAAATTCCTGATCAAGTTTTTCCCAACTAAGAAGACAAAGTCGCTGAGGAGCCAAATTCTTGGGTTCCAACAACGGGATGGCGAGACACTTCGTCAAGCTTGGGAAAGATACAAGAAGCTACTCAGAGACTGCCCGCATCATTGTCAAACTGATGAGGTATTGGGTCACACTTTTGTTGATGGGTTAGATGAAGCATCAAAGATGAATCTTGACTCAGCTTGTGGGGGTAGTTGCATGGCAAGACCGTATAGTGAAATACAACTCTTGCTAAATAATTTCACTGCTAATGACCATAATTGGCAAGGAGAGGGGGATTCACGAAGGGGAATTAAACAGAAGGCCGCCGGTTTGATTGAGCTTGATGACTTTTCCGCCATGAGAGCCGATATAGCAAAATTGGCAAATCAGATGAATAGAATGACAACACAACAAATGCAACATGTACAGCAGATGTCTATTTGTTGCGAACTATGCGGAGACAGTCATATGATTGACATGTGCCCCACGAATCCTGAATCTATATACTATGTGGGGCAACAAAACAGAGGTCCTATGAATCAACATGCGCAATATGGGAACACTTACAACCCAAACTGGAGGAATCATCCTAACTTCTCATGGGGCGGAAGTCAACAGAATCAGTATAGGCCTCAAGGGAATTTTACTCAACCTCAGAAGCCACCCCAACAAATGGAAGAAAGTACGAATGACTTGCTGAAAAAGTTGTTGCTAGACAATCAACAGCTCAGGACCGATTTCAGAAATCTTGAGAGGCAAATGGGGCAGTTAGCAGCAAACCAAAATACTAGACCTACAGGCTCACTTCCCAGTGATACAGAGAAGAACCCTCAAGTTAATGCAGTTACACTTAGAAACGGGAGGGAACTAGAGGAAGTGCCAAGGAAGATAAAAGAAAAACCTATACCTGGGGGAGTTGACACCTAAGGCAACACAAGAGTCAAAGGAAGATGATGCAAGTTCAGAGCGAATGGAGGTTACAAGGCCACCACCACCTTTCCCCCAAAGATTGCAGAAAAGGAATGACGATCGCATGTTCAACAAATTTCTCTCCATGTTGAGTCAGGTTCAATTAAATATTCCATTAGTGGATGTACTTCGTGAAATTCTAAAGTACGCTAAGTACATAAAAGACATAGTGGCTCATAAGAGGAAATTGACTGAGTTCGAGACGGTTGCACTTACTGAGGAGTGCACATCAAGGGTCCAAAACAAGCTTCCCCAAAAGCTTAAGGATCCTGGCAGCTTCACCATTCCAGTACAAATCGGTAATATTGACGTGGGACGTGCTCTGTGTGATTTGGGTGCAAGCATAAATCTGATGCCTTTATCCTTGTTTAAGCAATTAGGTCTGGGAGCTCCGAGACCAACCACCGTGATGTTGCAATTAGCTGATAGGTCCATAGCCTACCCCGAAGGAGTGATTGAAGATGTGCTGCTGCAAATTGGAAAATTCATCTTCCCAGCTGACTTCATTATTCTAGACTTCGAGGCTGATGAACAAGTTCCAATCATATTGGGACGACCTCTCTTGGCTACTGGCGATGCAATAATTAAAGTGAGAGAAGGGAAAATGATTATGAGAGTGGACAACGAGGAAGCAGTCTTCAATGTCTACAAAGCAATCCAACTTCCCCGCCACTATGAGGAGCTCTCTATGATATCTGTGGTGGAGGTGGATGAGAAACTTCTTGACACGAGTGTATATCTAGACGACTGTTTAGAAAAAGCAATCATGATGTTTGATAGCTTGGAGATGGATGATGAGGTTGAGGAGATGATGCATATCCTAGATACATCATGTGGTTACATGCAAGGAATAATCCCGGTTGAGCCCCTGAATAGGCCAAGTGGCCCCTCCACCAAAGCCGTCAATTGAAAAAGCTCCAAATTTGGAACATAAACCCCTACCCCCTCACCTTCAATATGCTTATTTGGGAAGTTCTGACACTTTGCCTGTTATTATTTCTGCTCACTTGTCTAAATTACAGGAAGAAAAGCTATTAAGGGTGCTACGTGAGCACAAGCAAGCAATTGGGTGGACAATGTCTGACATTAAAGGCATTAGTCCAGCTTTCTGCATGCACAAAATCCTCATGGAGGACGGACACAAGCCAAGTGTAGAACACCAACACCGACTAAATCCAATCATGAAAGAAGTGGTAAGGAAAGAAGTGATTAAGTGGCTTGATGCAGGTATTGTATTTCCAATCTCTGATAGTAAATGGGTAAGCCCCGTTCAATGTGTGCCGAAGAAAGGGGGGATAACCGTAGTAGTTAATGAAAATAATGACTTAATTCCTACAAGAACTGTCACTGGATGGAGAATTTGCATAGATTACAGAAAACTGAACAATGCCACCCGGAAAGACCACTTTCCCCTTCCTTTTATTGACCAAATGCTTGATAGATTAGCTGGCCAGGAATACTACTGTTTCCTGGACGGTTATTCGGGGTATAATCAGATTGCTATAGCCCCAGAAGACCAAGAGAAAACTACATTTACATGTCCTTATGGCACGTATGCGTTCAAGAGAATGCCCTTCGGTCTTTGTAATGCACCTGCGACTTTTCAAAGGTGTATGATGGCTATTTTCACTGACATGGTTGAAAGATTTGTAGAAGTATTCATGGACGATTTTTCTGTGTTTGGATGTTCTTTTGATAGTTGTTTGATGAACCTTGATAAAGTGCTAGCTAGGTGTGAAGAGACGAACTTGGTGCTAAACTGGGAAAAGTGCCATTTCATGGTACGTGAAGGTATAGTTTTGGGGCACAAGGTTTCAAAAGATGGTCTACAGGTGGATAAAGCAAAGGTGGAGACGATTGAAAAATTGCCCCCGCCGACATCCATCAAAGGCATTCGCAGTTTCTTGGGTCATGCAGGTTTTTATCGTCGTTTCATTAAAGTTTTTTCGAAAATTTCTTCCCCTTTGTGCAGGCTTCTAGAGAAAGATGTTACCTTCAAGTTTGATAATGCATGTCTGAAAGCATTTGAGGAGCTGAAGGGAAGATTAGTGACTGCACCAATTATCATTGGCCCCGATTGGGCACAACCATTTGAGTTGATGTGCGATGCAAGTGACATAGCAATTGGAGCGGTGTTGGGGAAAAGGAGGGATAAAATCTTTCACTCCATTTATTATGCAAGCAAAACTATGAATCCAGCTCAGATGAATTATACAGTGACTGAAAAGGAGTTACTTGCAGTGGTGTGGGCGTTTGACAAGTTCAGATCCTATCTAGTGGGAACCAAAGTCATCGTCTACACAGATCATTCAGCTATCAGATACTTATTTGAAAAGAAAGACGCCAAGCCGAGGCTGATTCGTTAGGTCCCCCTCTTGCAAGAATTTGACTTAGAGATCCGAGATCGAAAAGGGACAGAAAATCAAGTGGCCGATCATTTGTCCAGATTAGAAAGTCCGGACCATGTAGCTGAAGGAGGGTCAATTAAAGAAACATTTCCGGATGAGCAAATATTAGCAGTCACCTCAGGTGAAGCCCCATGGTATGCAGATTATGTGAATTTTATCGCAAGTGGGGTGACGCCACTAGAATGGACAGCTGACAATAGAAGAAGATTCCTACATGATGTAAGGTTCTACGTGTGGGATGAGCCATTCCTATATAGGCAGTGTGCAGATCAGTTGGTGAGAAGGTGTGTTCCTGAGGAAGAGATGAAGGCTATACTACATGACTGCCATGCGTCACCATATGGAGGTCATCACGGCGGGGATAGAACCGCCCAAAAAGTGCTACAATCAGGTTTTTATTGGCCAAAATTGTTTAAGGATGCACATGCCTTCGTTAAAAATTGTGATAGATGCCAAAGAACTGGAACTATCACGAGGAAGCACGAGATGCCCTTGCAAAATATTCTGGCGGTAGAACTTTTTGATGTTTGGGGGATTGATTTTATGGGACCATTCCCATATTCTAACGGGCACAGATACATCTTGGTGGCGGTCGACTATGTTTCTAAGTGGGTAGAGGCCATTGCTCTTCCTACTAACGACGCAAAGGTTGTGGTAGGCTTTGTAAAGAAGCACATCTTCACACGTTTTGGGACTCCAAGAGTGTTGATAAGAGACGGGGGAACTCACTTTTGTAACAAACTGCTGAATAATATTCTTGCAAAATACGGAGTCAAGCACAAAGTTTCCACTGCCTATCATCCCCAAACGAGTGGTCAAGTAGAAGTTTCCAACAGAGAGGTCAAGCAGATTTTGGAAAAGACAGTAAGTATGAATAGAAAGGACTGGGCCGGGAAGCTGGATGACGCATTATGGGCATATCGCACTGCGTACAAGACCCCAATAGGCACTTCTCCGTACAGGTTGGTTTATGGGAAGGCCTGCCATCTGCCCGTCGAGCTTGAACACAAAGCATATTGGGCGATTAAAAAGCTAAATATGGAGATGGACTTGGCCGGTGAGAAGAGATTGCTACAACTCAACGAGCTTGATGAGTTTCGATTGCATGCGTATGAAAATGCCAAATTGTATAAAGAGAAGACCAAAAGATGGCATGATAAGCATATCCAACATCGTGAGTTTGAACCAGGTCAAGAAATTCTACTGTTTAATTCAAGGCTAAAGCTTTTTCCAGGAAAGCTTAAATCTCGATGGTCGGGTCCGTTTGAAGTGGTTAGTGTGAAACCTCATGGTGTGATAGAATTGTGTGATAAGGGGTCCAATACGACATTCTTGGTAAATGGCCAAAGAGTAAAACACTATTGGGGTGGTGACATTGCACGTCACAAGACCACAATGGATTTAGTGGAGGCATGAAGAACATGTTGCGTCGTGCCGCGACGTTAAATCAGGCGCTTCTTGGGAGGCCACCCAAGTTAGTTAGTTTATTTTTATTTATTTTTTATTTTTTTGTAGGACGTAGAAAGGAAAAAAAAAAAAAAGTTCCCCAGATATGAGAAAACGAGGCGGATGCGTCGCATCCCCCTCAGCAAAAAAATTTTTGACGGGCCAATTGCTCAAGGCAGTGAAGTCTGCCTATCGCATCCGTGTCGCGTCCGAAAATTTTTTGAAGGAAGACAAGGGGATGCGTCGCGTCAAAGCTCGCACGCACAGGTAAGTACTATATATTTTAACACATCTTAAGATAACGAATTCGTTAAAAACTCTTCTTGCGACGCATCCACTCGTCTCTTTTTGTGACGCCTACGAACGCAGAACGGATTTCTTTAATCGAAATTGCAACGCATACAAACGCGACAGGTACGCATCATCCTCTTCGTTCTTCCGTTGGCTTCTCTCCTAATTCTTCTCTCTTCCCTCCCTCAATGGTAGCAACAAGTAGGTTTTGCAATTTCAAAATTTTTTAGGGCTGTCGTTCTTGGTCGTTGTAATGGTTGCGAGATGATAAACTATAATTCCCTTCATCTCGTCAAACTTTGGGAGGGTAGTTGCATTGCTCAACTGATAGAATGAACTAGGCACACTTGTTGCATACCACATGTTCGACGAATTGTCCCTGAGGAAAATTTAGGCGTCGGTGAATTCTGACTAACCGAGCAACATTGGTGTATGCTTGAGAATAAGTGTGGGGTCGAGTGAGGGGCTATGTGAAATTGAATTTTTGAAGAGAGTTATCACATACTTGCTGAAAGTCATGAGCTACAATTCCATGAAGTAGTGAATGGCATGACTTTACGAATAATTGGAAGGGCAAGCTGTTGCAATTGCTTTCAAGCTGAACTTCGCTGTTTCATCTGCTAATTGTTGAATTCTTTGCATTGCAGGTACTTAGATTCATAAAATGACAGCAGTGAGTAAACCATCCAAGCAACAAGACAAAGATGGTGACAAGCAACCGCCCAAAAAGCCTACCGGAAGGGCAGCGGGCGGTCCAAATCCACAGAAAAAAGAAAGCGGACGGAGAAGGAAATGGAACTGCTGCCTAGGCAGTTAAGTGATGATTCAGAGCAAGAGGAGAAGGAAACATTAGTCAGGAGGACAGTGAAGAAGGGTATTACACCAAACAAAGGAATAGAGATAAGAGAGCCTGTGACATACCAAAGAAAAGCTTCGAAAATGAGTGATCCGACTGATAAAGGGAAGGAGAAGATTACTACAGAATCTGAATCCGATTCCGATTCGGACAATGACCACCTACATGTCAACATGAGTGATGAAGACGAGGGTGAACCCATAGACCGAGTTGATTGGGAGAAATACTTTGTTAATGAGAAGGCATTCCGAGCCTATAAGAAGATACTGGTTTCAAAGAAGTATATTCCGGAAAAGCCGATAAACATCGGACCACTTAAGACAAAGTACTCAGAGTTTCTAAAGTCAATTCGAGAGGTGCAAAAATGGGGACCCATCTTGAAAGGTCACGGCAAAGCCAACCTCACCATTGTTAGAGAGCTCTACGCCAATTGGCATCACGCCAGGGGAAACATTGTGCGAGTAAGAGGGGTAGATATTAATGTGTCAGCTGAAGCTCTGAATAACTTCTTAAGGGTGCCACACACACTTACAGATAGGTTTGACTCCATATGCAAAACACCAGATTATGCACACATTAAGTCTGTCCTATGCCCTACCAGGAAGGATGCAGAATGGAAGCATGGGAGTATGGAGTACCACTCTATAGCCAAGGAATTCATGAGTGCGTTAGCACGTGTGGCTCTAAATTTCATATGTAACCGCCTGATGCCATGCCAACATAAAACTGATGTCCCTCGTTACCGCGCACTCGTATTATATGCTTTATTAGAGGGGATACCACTCAACTTAGGAGCCATCATGCATGATCAAATGCAGCGAACCAGGATGAATTACAAGTGGAGGCTGTTCTTTGCTAATACCCTAACGGCTTTTTTAACAGAGATGGGAGTACTATGGGACAAGGAGAATGACGACATTGAGGCTAAAGCTCCAGGACCATATGATGTCACTCATGTTCTAGAGCCGAACAAGGGAAGGTCTTCTAAGCTCACCATTCAACAATTATTTGAGCAAATGCAAGCAGATATGCAAGAGAACAGGGCTGAGCTGATAGCGACTCGTGTCGAGTTGAGTGCCACCAGGGATGAGTTGAGACAGACTCGTGCGGATCTAAGCCGAGTTCAGACCGAGCAGGCCATGATGATGAAGGAGATATCATTACTCCTCAGAGCTCTGGTTCAATGTGCAGGTACAGACATCTCCCAGCTGATTGCATCATCCACTGCCGGACCATCCACTCCTGTTCCTCCCATAGTCACTGAGGCTCCACTCAACAGGCCTACTGAGGTCGCTGTAACACCTGCTACAGAATCAGCACCAGTTGTTGATGATAGGAATGCTATGGATGCAGATGCTCCTCCACAGACTGCGGATGAGCCCTCCACCTTGACTTGAGGGAGTTCTTCTCACCCTACTTTACCTTGTTTGTGTGCGTTGGGGACAACGCACAGTCCTAAGTGTGGGGTGGGGGTGATTCATGTTTTGATGTATGGATGAATGTACTAAAATATTCACTGGATTAATGGCATAAAATAGCAGTAAATTCATCTATATGGAGTAACTATCAGTTTATCATTATTAAAAAAAAAAAAAAAAAAAATAAAAATATATATATATATATATATATATATATATATATATATATATATATAGTATCTTTGTAGATAGTAATAATCCCCTGTGGTTTTTCTTTGTGCCTCGGTTCTTTTCCATGGGATATAGTTTGAACCGGGTAATTTTGTTTTCTTTTTAGAGTAGAGTAGGAATGTAGGGAATAAAAGGAGGAAGAATGATGAACCTAGGTGACCTTGACTTGGTTGATAATGGCATATTTAGGCTTTTACATATGTAATATCTTCCCTTCTCACTCTGAAATTATTGATGATGCCTTGTTAAAATGGATAGCATGTTTTGTGGCGCCTATTTCTCATTTTCTTGACTTGTGTTCACTTTGCGCTTAATGCTTAATATCTCGTTGCTCCGTGAATACTTGCATTGTTTGAGAGTCGGAATGTGACCGTCCTTAATGAGTCATGTGCCATGTGTGATAAGGTTTTTGTGTAGTCCATGTAGTGTACTTGTGTCTAGAACTTGCCCGGTATGTGAGTTGAAGCGAAATTTTAGGTGATGCTCGGTTTGAAAAATGTTGATAATGGCATATTTAGGCTTTTACATATGTAATATCTTCCCTTCTCACTCTGAAATTATTGATGATGCCTTGTTAAAATGGATAGCATGTTTTGTGGCGCCTATTTCTCATTTTCTTGACTTGTGTTCACTTTGCGCTTAATGCTTAATATCTCGTTGCTCCGTGAATACTTGCATTGTTTGAGAGTCGGAATGTGACCGTCCTTAATGAGTCATGTGCCATGTGTGGTAAGGTTTTTGTGTAGTCCATGTAGTGTACTTGTGTCTAGAACTTGCCCGGTATGTGAGTTGAAGCGAAATTTTAGGTGATGCTCGGTTTGAAAAATGATTTTAGGCTTTCTTTGATCTTTTTGAGCTTATTGCTTATCACAAATAAAATCTATCCCTAGTTAACCCTTTTGAGCCTGTAGACCTTTTATTTGGTACCCACATTACAAGCCTATACCCTTTTTATTCTTAATTGACATTGTTTTGATCCTTTTACCTCTTAAAGCACTTTAATTGTTAGATGAGCGCTAAAAGAAGTAAGAAGGGACTAAGTGTGGGGTGACTTTTGAGTGGAACCAATGAAAGAAAGAAGGGTGCACTTATTTTGTAAAATAATACACCACTAGCGGAAAGTGAAAGAAAAAAAAAGAGAAAAATCTGGAAAAAAAAAAAGAAAGAAAAATATAAATGAATAAATTGTTGTCTTGTTCTTGCTAGTGGGTATGAATTAAAGTAGTGCTTAAAGAGAGGAAATATTGTTTGGAGTGATATTATTGGTGAAATTGAAAGGGTGTTGATGAATTCGCGCTTAAGTTATTTGATGATGTGTTAAAGTGCTTAGGAGGGTGAGTCACTATTCCTTAAATATATCCTACCCGTCCCTTAGCCCACATTACAACCATGAAAAAGTCCTAATTGATTTTAGATCGAGCGAGCTTACATTAGTAGAGATTTACATTAAGGGCAAGCCTATGGTACCAATTACATGCATGTGACTTCTTTTGTGAGAGTGAGCAATTTTCTTTGTGAGCATGAGATTCGAATGTGTGGATTGATTTTACTCTCTCTGCTTTTGTTGTGAGGGCACATGGTTTCACGAGGGATAGGTAACGTTATTAGACTTCTCTATGATGTTGGTTGTTCAAGCCATGAGTGCATTGTGACATTGAGTCGGTTTTTGAGGTTAGGATTGTTGTGAGCATGTTGTCTTTGTTCGAATATGTTTAAAGAAGGGCATAAGAAAAGGGAAGTGTGTTGATGCATAGTCTAGAGCCTAATTGTAGCAAATAACCATGGTCATAGATGTAGTGTGCTTTGAATGATAAGAGCTTAATTTTATTTTGTTTACTATAGTGATGGTTTGTTCGAGGACGAACAAAGGTTTAAGTGTGGGGTAGTGATGTTTGGCATATTTCGATATGTGTTGATGTTACTTTACCCATGTTTTAACCACTTCTTGATGTTATTTAATCTTTAAAACTCCCAACATGGTGTAATTATTGGTTTGATGACTAATTAAGTTATGTGTGACGATTTAAGGTGTTCGGAGTGCAAAATATGAAGAAAAGGTGGTTTAGCCAGAGGAAGAAGGGTTGGATGCGTCGCATCCAACCTAGGAAAACATCATCCTGCGTGCAACCTTAGCAGTGAAGTTGGGCCATAGCGTTCGCCATCGCGTGCGAAACTGGGAAGTAGAAGAGAAGGCTGGATGCGTCGCGTCTACCCTCACATGCAAAGTTAAGAAATGGAGGACGAGGTGGATGCGTCGCATCCGCCTTAGCATCAACCCCTGAAGCCGATTTGGACTAGAGTTAGGAGAACTCTAGATTACAACTTTTGGACGCAATATATAAGCTTTAAAACGCCTCTTGTAGAGGAGAGACGGGGAGAAGAGAAGAAAAAAAGGCTATAACCAAGTTTAAAGACCACGGAATTCGTCTGGAGTTTTATCCTTTCTTTCTTTTATTGATTTTTATGCAATCTTATGAAATTTGGGATGATTGCCTGAATATGAGTGGCTAAGAACCCTATTATTCTAGGGTCATGGGTATACATGAATATTGATGTTTGAAGTTTAATTTGACGACGTTGGGTTTATCATATTGGGTTGTTTATTTAATTCTGTTTCTAATTATTTTGCTGAGTAATTAACAGTGAAATACTATCTACGAATCTAGAGTTGAACTCGAAAGTGGGAACCCTAGATTGCATATAGAAGTAAATAGAGTAAGTTTTCAAAACCCGGGCATCGGGGAAAGGATTCGCGATTAGGATAGACATATACCTAATTGCCTTACTCGGTTAAAATACAGGAATTGTAAATGAGTTCTTGTTAAACTTAATTCCATAGACATATAGGTATTAAGTTAACTTGAGCATGCGAGTAAGAACTCGACAGATTCTTACGAGTGAAATTAACCCTGTGAATCAACAATTCAGATAAATCAATTAGCTATTTTAAAATACGAATGCAACATGAATGTTAGATGACCCGTGACCCTGGAATATTATATCCTATTGATTGTTGAACAAAACTATTTAAGTGTTGTGTTGAATTCTTAGCGATTCATTATTTGATCGTCCGTAGGTAGTAAGTTAGAAAATTATATATTTTGTTAGAAATATCTTGAATCAATAAGCTATTCGAGTTTGAATTAGTCAAAGTTAATCATAAGTCTTCGTGGGAACGATACTTTATTCACTACTTTATTACTTGACGACCACGTATACTTGCGTGAGTGTGTTTGGCCGTAACAAGTTTTTGGGTAGTTGCATGGCAAGACCGTATAGTGAAATACAACTCTTACTAAATAATTTCACTGCTAATGACCATAATTGGCAAGGAGAGGGAGACGGGAGAAGAGAAGAAAAAAAGGCTATAACCAAGTTCAAAGACCACGGAATTCGTCTGGAGTTTTATCCTTTCTTTCTTTTATTGATTTTTATGCAATCTTATGAAATTTGGGATGATTGCCTGAATATGAGTGGCTAAGAACCCTATTATTCTAGGGTCATGGGGTATACATGAATGTTGATGTTTGAAGTTTAATTTGACGACGTTGGGTTTATCATATTGGGTTGTTTATTTAATTCTGTTTCTAATTATTTTGCTGAGTAATTAACAGTGAAATACTATCTACGAATCTAGAGTTGAACTCGAAAGTGGGAACCCTAGATTGCATATAGAAGTAAATAGAGTAAGTTTTCAAAACCCGGGCATCGGGGAAAGGATTCGCGATTAGGATAGACATATACCTAATTGCCTTACTCGGTTAAAATACAGGAATTGTAAATGAGTTCTTGTTAAACTTAATTCCATAGACATATAGGTATTAAGTTAACTTGAGCATGCGAGTAAGAACTCGACAGATTCTTACGAGTGAAATTAACCCTGTGAATCAACAATTCAGATAAATCAATTAGCTATTTTAAAATACGAATGCAACATGAATGTTAGATGACCCGTGACCCTGGAATATTATATCCTATTGATTGTTGAACAAAACTATTTAAGTGTGTGTTGAATTCTTAGCGATTCATTATTTGATCGTCCGTAGGTAGTAAGTTAGAAAATTATATATTTTGTTAGAAATATCTTGAATCAATAAGCTATTCGAGTTTGAATAGTCAAAGTTAATCATAAGTCTTCGTGGGAACGATACTTTATTCACTACTTTATTACTTGACGACCACGTATACTTGCGTGAGTGTGTTTGGCCGTAACAAGTTTTTGGCGCCGTTGCCGGGGACTTAGAAATTAGCTACGTGACTAAGTTAAGCTTTTATTAGATATTTGTTTTCAAGTTTTAATTTTCAGTTTGCCTGGTTTGTGTCAACGCAGGGTCTTCTCTCGAATGCAGAGGAGTAGAAGTGCAAATAACCTCATTCCTCTTGATCCAGAAATCGAACGAACACTACATAGAGTGAGAAGGGAACACGAAGCTAGAACGAGAATAGAAAGAGAGTTGGACATCGCAGTCCAACCACAGCCAATAGATATGGCAGGCAATGAAGAGCGTCCGGTAATTGAAGCCGCAAGGCCCAATCTTGCGAATATGACTCAGGCTATTGTGAAGCCTGATATCACTGGGCATTTTGAACTCAAATAGTACATGGTACAGCTGATTCAGTCCACAGGACAATATGTGGGTCTATCTCATGAGGACCCGCAGAGGCATATTCAGAACTTCTTGGAAATCACGGACACTTACAATTATCCGAACGTCTCCAAGGACTATGTCAGGCTGACACTATTCCCTTTTTCACTGTTGGGGGAAGCTAAAGAATGGTTGCAAAAGGAGTCCGCGAACTCTATCCACACTTGGGATGATCTAGCAAGGAAATTCCTGATCAAGTTTTTCCCAACTAAGAAGACAAAGTCGTTGAGGAGCCAAATTCTTGGGTTCCAACAACGGGATGGCGAGACACTTCGTCAAGCTTGGGAAAGATACAAGAAGCTACTCAGAGACTGCCCGCATCATTGTCAAACTGATGAGGTATTGGGTCACACTTTTGTTGATGGGTTAGATGAAGCATCAAAGATGAATCTTGACTCAGCTTGTGGGGGTAGTTGCATGGCAAGACCGTATAGTGAAATACAACTCTTGCTAAATAATTTCACTGCTAATGACCATAATTGGCAAGGAGAGGGGGATGGGGGAAGAGAAGAAAAAAGGCTATAACCAAGTTCAAAGACCACGGAATTCGTCTGGAGTTTTATCCTTTCTTTCTTTTATTGATTTTTATGCAATCTTATGAAATTTGGGATGATTGCCTGAATATGAGTGGCTAAGAACCCTATTATTCTAGGGTCATGGGTATACATGAATGTTGATGTTTGAAGTTTAATTTGACGACGTTGGGTTTATCATATTGGGTTGTTTATTTAATTCTGTTTCTAATTATTTTGCTGAGTAATTAACAGTGAAATACTATCTACGAATCTAGAGTTGAACTCGAAAGTGGGAACCCTAGATTGCATATAGAAGTAAATAGAGTAAGTTTTCAAAACCCGGGCATCGGGGAAAGGATTCGCGATTAGGATAGACATATACCTAATTGCCTTACTCGGTTAAAATACAGGAATTGTAAATGAGTTCTTGTTAAACTTAATTCCATAGACATATAGGTATTAAGTTAACTTGAGCATGCGAGTAAGAACTCGACAGATTCTTACGAGTGAAATTAACCCTGTGAATCAACAATTCAGATAAATCAATTAGCTATTTTAAAATACGAATGCAACATGAATGTTAGATGACCCGTGACCCTGGAATATTATATCCTATTGATTGTTGAACAAAACTATTTAAGTGTGTGTTGAATTCTTAGCGATTCATTATTTGATCGTCCGTAGGTAGTAAGTTAGAAAATTATATATTTTGTTAGAAATATCTTGAATCAATAAGCTATTCGAGTTTGAATTAGTCAAAGTTAATCATAAGTCTTCGTGGGAACGATACTTTATTCACTACTTTATTACTTGACGACCACGTATACTTGCGTGAGTGTGTTTGGCCGTAACAAGTTTTTGGCGCCGTTGCCGGGGACTTAGAAATTAGCTACGTGACTAAGTTAAGCTTTTATTAGATATTTGTTTTCAAGTTTTAATTTTCAGTTTGCCTGGTTTGTGTCAACGCAGGGTCTTCTCTCGAATGCAGAGGAGTAGAAGTGCAAACAACCTCATTCCTCTTGATCCAGAAATCGAACGAACACTACATAGAGTGAGAAGGGAACACGAAGCTAGAACGAGAATAGAAAGAGAGTTGGACATCGCAGTCCAACCACAGCAAATAGATATGGCAGGCAATGAAGAGCGTCTGGTAATTGAAGCCGCAAGGCCCAATCTTGCGAATATGACTCAGGCTATTGTGAAGCCTGATATCACTGGGCATTTTGAACTCAAACAGTACATGGTACAGCTGATTCAGTCCACAGGACAATATGTGGGTCTATCTCATGAGGACCCGCAGAGGCATATTCAGAACTTCTTGGAAATCACGGACACTTACAATTATCCGAACGTCTCCAAGGACTATGTCAGGCTGACACTATTCCCTTTTTCACTGTTGGGGGAAGCTAAAGAATGGTTGCAAAAGGAGTCCGCGAACTCTATCCACACTTGGGATGATCTAGCAAGGAAATTCCTGATCAAGTTTTTCCCAACTAAGAAGACAAAGTCGCTGAGGAGCCAAATTCTTGGGTTCCAACAACGGGATGGCGAGACACTTCGTCAAGCTTGGGAAAGATACAAGAAGCTACTCAGAGACTGCCCGCATCATTGTCAAACTGATGAGGTATTGGGTCACACTTTTGTTGATGGGTTAGATGAAGCATCAAAGATGAATCTTGACTCAGCTTGTGGGGGTAGTTGCATGGCAAGACCGTATAGTGAAATACAACTCTTGCTAAATAATTTCACTGCTAATGACCATAATTGGCAAGGAGAGGGGGATGGGGGAAGAGAAGAAAAAAGGCTATAACCAAGTTCAAAGACCACGGAATTCGTCTGGAGTTTTATCCTTTCTTTCTTTTATTGATTTTTATGCAATCTTATGAAATTTGGGATGATTGCCTGAATATGAGTGGCTAAGAACCCTATTATTCTAGGGTCATGGGTATACATGAATGTTGATGTTTGAAGTTTAATTTGACGACGTTGGGTTTATCATATTGGGTTGTTTATTTAATTCTGTTTCTAATTATTTTGCTGAGTAATTAACAGTGAAATACTATCTACGAATCTAGAGTTGAACTCGAAAGTGGGAACCCTAGATTGCATATAGAAGTAAATAGAGTAAGTTTTCAAAACCCGGGCATCGGGGAAAGGATTCACGATTAGGATAGACATATACCTAATTGCCTTACTCGGTTAAAATACAGGAATTGTAAATGAGTTCTTGTTAAACTTAATTCCATAGACATATAGGTATTAAGTTAACTTGAGCATGCGAGTAAGAACTCGACAGATTCTTACGAGTGAAATTAACCCTGTGAATCAACAATTCAGATAAATCAATTAGCTATTTTAAAATACGAATGCAACATGAATGTTAGATGACCCGTGACCCTGGAATATTATATCCTATTGATTGTTGAACAAAACTATTTAAGTGTGTGTTGAATTCTTAGCGATTCATTATTTGATCGTCCGTAGGTAGTAAGTTAGAAAATTATATATTTTGTTAGAAATATCTTGAATCAATAAGCTATTCGAGTTTGAATTAGTCAAAGTTAATCATAAGTCTTCGTGGGAACGATACTTTATTCACTACTTTATTACTTGACGACCACGTATACTTGCGTGAGTGTGTTTGGCCGTAACAAGTTTTTGGCGTCGTTGCCGGGGACTTAGAAATTAGCTACGTGACTAAGTTAAGCTTTTATTAGATATTTGTTTTCAAGTTTTAATTTTCAGTTTGCCTGGTTTGTGTCAACGCAGGGTCTTCTCTCGAATGCAGAGGAGTAGAGAAGAAAAAAAGGCTATAACCAAGTTCAAAGACCACGGAATTCGTCTGGAGTTTTATCCTTTTTTTCTTTTATTGATTTTTATGCAATCTTATGAAATTTGGGATGATTGCCTGAATATGAGTGGCTAAGAACCCTATTATTCTAGGGTCATGGGTATACATGAATATTGATGTTTGAAGTTTAATTTGACGACGTTGGGTTTATCATATTGGGTTGTTTATTTAATTCTGTTTCTAATTATTTTGCTGAGTAATTAACAGTGAAATACTATCTACGAATCTAGAGTTGAACTCGAAAGTGGGAACCCTAGATTGCATATAGAAGTAAATAGAGTAAGTTTTCAAAACCCGGGCATCGGGGAAAGGATTCGCGATTAGGATAGACATATACCTAATTGCCTTACTCGGTTAAAATACAGGAATTGTAAATGAGTTCTTGTTAAACTTAATTCCATAGACATATAGGTATTAAGTTAACTTGAGCATGCGAGTAAGAACTCGACAGATTCTTACGAGTGAAATTAACCCTGTGAATCAACAATTCAGATAAATCAATTAGCTATTTTAAAATACGAATGCAACATGAATGTTAGATGACCCGTGACCCTGGAATATTATATCCTATTGATTGTTGAACAAAACTATTTAAGTGTGTGTTGAATTCTTAGTGATTCATTATTTGATCGTCCGTAGGTAGTAAGTTAGAAAATTATATATTTTGTTAGAAATATCTTGAATCAATAAGCTATTCGAGTTTGAATTAGTCAAAGTTAATCATAAGTCTTCGTGGGAACGATACTTTATTCACTACTTTATTACTTGACGACCACGTATACTTGCGTGAGTGTGTTTGGCCGTAACAAGTTTTTGGCGCCGTTGCCGGGGACTTAGAAATTAGCTACGTGACTAAGTTAAGCTTTTATTAGATATTTGTTTTCAAGTTTTAATTTTCAGTTTGCCTGGTTTGTGTCAACGCAGGGTCTTCTCTCGAATGCAGAGGAGTAGAGAAGAAAAAAAGGCTATAACCAAGTTCAAAGACCACGGAATTCGTCTGGAGTTTTATCCTTTTTTTCTTTTATTGATTTTTATGCAATCTTATGAAATTTGGGATGATTGCCTGAATATGAGTGGCTAAGAACCCTATTATTCTAGGGTCATGGGTATACATGAATATTGATGTTTGAAGTTTAATTTGACGACGTTGGGTTTATCATATTGGGTTGTTTATTTAATTCTGTTTCTAATTATTTTGCTGAGTAATTAACAGTGAAATACTATCTACGAATCTAGAGTTGAACTCGAAAGTGGGAACCCTAGATTGCATATAGAAGTAAATAGAGTAAGTTTTCAAAACCCGGGCATCGGGGAAAGGATTCGCGATTAGGATAGACATATACCTAATTGCCTTACTCGGTTAAAATACAGGAATTGTAAATGAGTTCTTGTTAAACTTAATTCCATAGACATATAGGTATTAAGTTAACTTGAGCATGCGAGTAAGAACTCGACAGATTCTTACGAGTGAAATTAACCCTGTGAATCAACAATTCAGATAAATCAATTAGCTATTTTAAAATATGAATGCAACATGAATGTTAGATGACCCGTGACCCTGGAATGTTATATCCTATTAATTGTTGAACAAAACTATTTAAGTGTGTGTTGAATTCTTAGCGATTCATTATTTGATCGTCCGTAGGTAGTAAGTTAGAAAATTATATATTTTGTTAGAAATATCTTGAATCAATAAGCTATTCGAGTTTGAATTAGTCAAAGTTAATCATAAGTCTTCGTGGGAACGATACTTTATTCACTACTTTATTACTTGACGACCACGTATACTTGCGTGAGTGTGTTTGGCCGTAACAAGTTTTTGGCGCCGTTGCCGGGGACTTAGAAATTAGCTACGTGACTAAGTTAAGCTTTTATTAGATATTTGTTTTCAAGTTTTAATTTTCAGTTTGCCTGGTTTGTGTCAACGCAGGGTCTTCTCTCGAATGCAGAGGAGTAGAGAAGAAAAAAGGCTATAACCAAGTTCAAAGACCACGGAATTCGTCTGGAGTTTTATCCTTTCTTTCTTTTATTGATTTTTATGCAATCTTATGAAATTTGGGATGATTGCCTGAATATGAGTGGCTAAGAACCCTATTATTCTAGGGTCATGGGTATACATGAATATTGATGTTTGAAGTTTAATTTGACGACGTTGGGTTTATCATATTGGGTTGTTTATTTAATTCTGTTTCTAATTATTTTGCTGAGTAATTAACAGTGAAATACTATCTACGAATCTAGAGTTGAACTCGAAAGTGGGAACCCTAGATTGCATATAGAAGTAAATAGAGTAAGTTTTCAAAACCCGGGCATCGGGGAAAGGATTCGCGATTAGGATAGACATATACCTAATTGCCTTACTCGGTTAAAATACAGGAATTGTAAATGAGTTCTTGTTAAACTTAATTCCATAGACATATAGGTATTAAGTTAACTTGAGCATGCGAGTAAGAACTCGACAGATTCTTACGAGTGAAATTAACCCTGTGAATCAACAATTCAGATAAATCAATTAGCTATTTTAAAATACGAATGCAACATGAATGTTAGATGACCCGTGACCCTGGAATATTATATCCTATTGATTGTTGAACAAAACTATTTAAGTGTGTGTTGAATTCTTAGCGATTCATTATTTGATCGTCCGTAGGTAGTAAGTTAGAAAATTATATATTTTGTTAGAAATATCTTGAATCAATAAGCTATTCGAGTTTGAATTAGTCAAAATCCCTACCTATCAACTCCCCCAAACTTAAGCTTTTGCTTGTCCTCAAGCAATTAAGGCAATTCTCACCTCCACTAGAAAAAGGGATATTCCAGCTGGCCTAAGATGAATCAATCACACATCAATTGGGACCAACAATTACCCACAACACGTATAAATTATCAACAATGCAATGATTTGACTTTTTGAGTACAATAGTTCTAATATGACACTAGAGCATCAAGAGTTGACTTTATTCATCAAGGAAGCTCGCTCTTTCATGTAGGTCATTGTGGATCCCAAACTCCTCCTCCTCTACTCTCCATTAACATATCTCACTTTAGAATGTAACACTCGATGCAAGGATTGTGAAAAGTTCGCTCATCTCTCTCAAAAGAATGTCATAAGTCCGGCTCTAAATACCATAAGCTTGCCCATCATGTAGATGACCACTAATGAAAGCTCGCTCGCTTGAAATCACATAGGGCTTTTTCGGCATGTAATGAACGCTTTTGGACTAAGGAGGGAAATATCGGAATAGAATTGGTTCATCTTCCCTTTAGCACTTCATATTCTCTTTTTGGCTCTTACTTTGCCGACTCTTTGAGTCATTTTCTTTTCCCTTATGGGGATTAGAGGGACTTGACATCACTCTTTCTTTGCCATGCTATTCATACTTTCCTTATTTGTTGTCCATGCTTTGAACTTTTGCCTTCTTTTGCATCTTTTCAACCCTTTCACATTATTCATTTTCTTTTTGTGTTTTTCTTTTTGTTCTTTCTTTATTTTCTTTGCCTTTCCTTTTCTTCCTTTCTTTCTCTTCTTTGTACCTTTTATCACTTTTAAACTCCACGTCTCTCCCCCAAACTTATGTTTTTGCCAATTATTTCTCAAGAATACTAAGGAAAGATTGGGTGCCAAGATAAGGTCATTATAAAATAGATATAGGCTTGTAACGTGGTTATTGAAAGAAAAAAAATGCTTAGGCTCAAATGGGTTGACTAAGGATATCACATTAGTAGGCTATGGAAGATTTCAAACTTCAAATCGGATCAAGGGAGAGCCTACAATCATTTCTCAAGCCAAGCTACACTTAGAATTTCGCCTAAAAACATATTCGGGGCAAGTTCTAGACTATTAGCACGGGAACTTGGACTTGCAATTCAATACCTCCCCTTTCACGTTGTTGGATTGCTAAAGAGAACGGAGTCGAGGGCCCACAACAACTCTAGTTAAGATTGAGAATCACAAATGGCTCGACTGAACCACTCAATGACTGTTTAAGTCAACACAAGAGTCAAAAGGTCACAACTAGAGCTATTTTATGCCAACAACTTTGTTTTTAACCATAAGTTCGGAGGTAAATGTGTTGGTACCAAGTGAATCATGCTTGAGACCCTTTTATTCATTACTACTATATTTGCCTAAACATAAAAGAAAATGGACTCAATCCCTTAAGAAGGTTGTCACGTCATCCATTGTTGGGATGAGCCACCCGGTTCACACAAAATCCACCTTTGGAAAGAACCGCGACATTAAGAAAACCAAAGGCTTATTGATCACTCAAACGTAAAAGAAGCTAACAAATAAAAAAGAAACTACTAAAGTAAATAAGAAGTTATACTACTAAGAAAGACAAAGTAAAGAAGCTACGAAATAAACTACGGAAAGCAAGATAAATGAATATACAAACCAAAGTAAAATGAATATATATATATAAGGAAGACTGAATATATACATCAAACGAAGGGGGAGAATATATACATACCAAAGAGAAATAAAGATAAAGGAAAAAAAATAGTATAAGAGTTATTACAGGCCACATGTTAATGTCAATCAATCAAAATAGACCACCCCCGAATAAAAATAAGCATTGTCCCAAATGCTTAACAAAAATAAGAACAGGGAAGGGTAGAGAGTTAAGAGAACTCCCTATGTGGTCTCAATCTGCATGGGATCCGCAGCACCATCTGTCTCCTCTAGCTATATCTCATCATCACCTGGCTGAGGGACAACAGGGTTGCTGAGCATCTGGATCATCTCCTTAGCGGTGTGGGCAGTCGCAACCGGCTCCTCAGACTGGCTGGCTGCTATATGTGATACCTCTAGTACTGCTGGTGCTGCCTGTGCTGCTGGGTCTAAAGGTGCTCCCTCCATAAGTAAGTCTAGTGGTAGATCTCTGGCAGATGCAATTTTGGAAATCACTTTTCTCAACTTGTCCACTGACCTCTTCGATGCCTGAGACTTCCGCATCTTCTTTGTTTGCTTTCCCAACTACTCAATGACCTCCCCATGCGCCACTAAAATCTCTATAATAGTTTTTTGGTTGTCCAGAATCTTCTTCAATGTTTCCTCCACTGACGGAGGTACCTGTGGTGCTGCTGGGGCTGCTGACTGTGCTGCAACAACACTAGATATGTCAGACAGCTTTGAAGTAGTTGCCTGCATCTAGTTGTTGAGACTCGCCAATGTTTGGGAGACTCGCAGCGTAGTCTGTGGATAAGTGGATGAAGCTGGCATTGATAATGGCACTGATAATGAAGTTGTTGGTCTAGAAGACGACAATGGCGGCATGGCTATTGTCCCGGTGGAAGGACCAGCTGCTGTGGAAGGCTAAGCAGCTGAATCAGTAACTACTATCATTGGCTCCTCAGACTGGCCAGCGGAGGTAGTTGTCTTACTCTTGAACTTCGGGTTGTCAGCACCCTGCAGGTGGTACCATGAGAAAGGATTCTTGGCCTTTACTTCTGTATCATATTGCCTCGACTCCACCTTTTGGTCTTTGAAATATTTTGTGAGGAAGTTCGGGTATGGGTATGATCTCTCATCTTTCTAGATAGCTAATGTGATGTTGGTGGACATGATGGCACCAATATTAATCGGATACCCAGCCATAATCGAAGCCACCAGTACTTCACGGGTAAGTGGGAGGTTGTTCTCATATAGGAACGGATCAATGCGGCTGCACACAAATGTTTGCCACCCTTTTGCTTCAAAATTTAGGGTGGCCCGAACTATGGGAACCCCTGTTGTAAGCCACGGAGGTGTTGATCCTCGAATAGCCAAAAATATCAGCTAGCCACGGGCGAGCTGCATCACCCATAGTTAGCTTTTCCAAGCATTAGACTGCCTCTACTTCTTCAAATCCAACATAAGAGTTCAAAGCACAGGAGTCGAATCGGATTTTCAGATTTCGCACTTTTGTCACCTTGGTACCCTTCTTAATGTGAGCCACATTGGAATAAAATTCTTTAACCAAGTGCTCATTTGCATCGAGGACGCTTTGGGTGAACCATTTCCATCCTTTTATCTCCTGGAACTGTTTGAGGACATTTGGGTTGTGCTTGTCCAAATCCTTCATCAAGAATTGTCGCTCAAGAGTGAGCGATCTCTGGGGCCACCACTCTCTAAATCTGTTGAAGGCAGTCAAGCTGACAAATTTGTCTTCCCACATCTCCCTTTTCCTCGACCTCTCTAAATCCCCCATTGTAGCATCACCCCCTCTACCATCGTACGGGACATTATCATCATCATCAACATTGATTGGTGCAGCCGGGGCATGTGAGGAAGAGGGCTTAGAATCTGGGCTACCCTTTTTCGAACCTTCAGAAGAACTAGCAGCGGAAGACGACTCATCTACCAAGTAGAATCTACCCAGGACTTGTTGTGATTAGGCTTCCGGTTGTGCTTGCACGGATTTACCCTCAGAAGCTTTCCCAGATGGGAGATACTCACTGGTCTCGGAGGGTTCAGGAACTCTGTTGGCAGTTTGTTTCTTGCCTATGGTCCTCTGAATGGCAAGTGGTAGGTTACTCTTGCCTCGGCCTCTGCCTCAGGAGGGTTCTGCCCTCCTTTTTGATGTATCTCCTCCACCGCGTGATCTAACCATTGTCTGAAATTCATAACAATAAGAATCAGTTAGAGTTCAGGTTCATAGGACACAGATATATGCATGACAGTTGCAGGCAAGTTGTGGAAAAACAGAAGAGGTAGTGCGGCCGCAAAATTTGTGTGGACTACACAATTTTGTGTGCGGCCGCAAATTGGTAAGGAAGTTTGACAGGCCAAACTTTAGAGCCCATGCATTTTTTATCAACTAGTTGTGCGACCGCAGACAGAATTGTGCGGCCGCAGAGTGATTGTGCGGTCCGCATAATTTTGGTACGGTCCGTACTTTTATGACACTTAGCCAATTTTTCTTGCACAGTCCCTGCAATGCACACCCATTTTTGCATACACTTCAAAACTAGTAAGCACAAAACAAAGCTATCTAACAAAGAAGAAAAATAAGAAAAAGAAAAAGATACATGGGTTGCCTCCCAAGAAGCGTCTGATTTAACGCCGCAGCACAATGCAGATTACCAATCATTTGAACTGAAGAACCGCCACAATGTGGCCATCATCAACCTTGCCAAAATAATGCTTAACCCGGTGCCCATTGACTCTAAACACCTTATCATTCTTATTTTTCAAATCTAGAGCACCAAAGGGGGTTACATTCACCACTTCAAAGGGGCCACTCCATTTTGACTTCAACTTGCCCGGAAACATCCGTAACCGAGAATTGAACAATAGTACAAGATCACCCCTCTTTAAATTCCTTGTTATGGATATACTTGTCATGGAGGTACTTCATATTCTCCTTGTAAAGAGACGAGCTTGTATAGGCATGATACCGGAATTCTTCAAGCTCATTCAATTGTGACATCCTTAGATTTGTCGCGACATCCCATTCAAGGTTCAACTTCTTCAAAGCCTACATGTCCTTATGATCAAGTTCTACCGGAAGATGGCATGCCTTCCCGAACACTAACCGGTATGGAGACATCCCGATCGGTGTTTTGTAGGCCGTTCTATAAGCCCAAAGAGCATCATCAAGTTTTCTTGACCAATCCGTCCGGTTAGCATTGACTGTCTTTGACAAAATACTCTTTATCTCCCGGTTGGAGACTTCAACTTGTCCGCTTGCTTGAGGATGGTAGGGAGTTGATACTTTGTGAGTAACACCATACTTTGTGAGTAAGGTATCAAAAGTATTGTTACAAAAATGCAAACCCCCATCACTAATAATGGCTCTTGGGGTACCAAACCTCGTGAAGATGTTCTTTTTCAAGAATGCCACCACACTCCTTGCTTCATTGTTGGGCAAAGCAATGGCCTCAACCCATTTAGATACATAATCCACCGCAACTAGAATGTAGGTGTTCCCACAAGAGCTAACAAACGAACCCATAAAATCAATATCCCACACATCGAAGATATCTATCTCTAAAATAGTGGTGAGAGGCATTTCATTCTTCTTTGAGATCCCACCGGCCCTTTGGCATTCATCACACCGCTTGACAAGCTCACTAGCATCCTTATAGAGAGTAGGCCAATAGAATCTACAACTCAAAACTTTTGCCGCCGTTCTTGCTCTACCATGGTGACCACCATACGGTGAAGAGTGGCAAGCCTCAAGAATACCCATTTGTTCTTCCTCTGGCACACATCATCGGATCACACCATCGGTACATATTCAGAAAAGATACGGCTCATCCCAATAATAGTCAAGGCAATCCCGTTTGAGCTTCTTCCTTTGGTTTGAATAGAACTCATTCGGTACAATGCCACTCACAAGATAGTTTGCTAAGTCGACAAACCATGGCATCCCGATCATTAAAACGGCTCGTAGTTGCTCGTCGGGAAATGAATCATTGATCTCAAGGCTTTTATGTGGCCTCCCCTCCTCCTCCAATCGGCACAAGTGATCCGCCACTTGATTCTCGCTACCCTTGCGGTCTTGAATCTCTAGATCAAACTCCTGCAATAGAAGCACCCACAACATGAACCTTGTCTTAGAATCTTTCTTGCTCATCAAATATCGAAGCGCCGCGTGGTCGGTGTGAACAATCACCTTTGTACCCATCAAGTACGGGCGGAACTTCTCCAAAGCAAAGACAATAGCAATGAGCTCTTTTTCGATCACTATGTAGTTGACTTGGGCATCATTCATGGTCTTGCTTGCATAATAGACCAGATGGAAGATTTTATTGATACGTTGCCCCATCACCGCTCCAACCGCCACATCACTTGCGTCACATATGAGCTCAAAAGGCAAGCTCCAATCTGGTGCGGTAGTAATAGGAGTAGTAGTCAACTTGAACTTAAGCAACTCGAATGCCTTCATGCAATCTTCATTGAAATGGAACTTGGCATCCTTCTCCAAAGGTTTACACAAAGGGTTCACCACTTTGGAAAAATCTTTGATGAATCGGTGATAGAACCCCGCATGACCCAAGAAGCTTCTCACTCCCTTCACAGATGTAGGGGGAGGGAGTTTGGAGATCACTTCAATTTTGGTTTTATCAACCTCAATACCATACTTTGAAATCTTGTGACCGAGGATAATGCCTTCCTCGACCATGAAGTGACATTTCTCCCAATTAAAAACCAAGTTAGTTTCCTCACATCTTGGCAATACCTTGTCCAAGTTGTTCAAGAAATCATCAAAAGAATTCCCAATGACGGAGAAATCATCCATGAAGACCTCAAGAATATCTTCCACCATATCGGTGAAAATAGCCATCATACACCATTGAAAAGTCATCGGTGCATTACATAACCCAATTAGCATCCTCGAGAATGCAAAGGTACCATATGGACAAGTGAAAGTGGTCTTCTCTTGGTCCTCAGGAGCAATAAGAATCTAATTGTAGCCGGAGTATCCATCCAGGAAGCAATAACATTTGATCAAGAAATCGAAGCGAAAAATGATCTTTCCGAGTGACTTTGTTGAGCTTCCTATAGTCCATGCACACTCTCAACCCGATGACAGTTCTTGTGGGGATTAATTCATTCTTGTCATTTGTTATCACAGTCATGCCCCCTTTCTTTGGGACACATTGCAGAGGAGAAGTCCATGAGCTATCGGAAATGGGGTAAACAACCCCGGCATCCAACTACTTTATGATCTCCTTCTTGACCACCTCTTGCATTTCTTAATTTAGCCTCCTTTGATGTTCAACGGAGGGTTTGTCACCCTTCTCCAATATAATCTTGTGCATGCAAAAGGCGGGGCTTATGCCCCGGATATCCGCCAAGGTCCATCCGATTGCTCTTTCCTCCTTTGTAGCACCTCCAATGTGGACTCTATCTGCATGTCAAACAAGAAAAAAGGATAACCGTAAAGTAGAAGAAGGGTCAAGGAATTCATACCTGAGATGCGAAGGCAATGGCTTTAACTCCAAAGTGGGAGGTTCCTCAATTGAGGGCTTTGTTGGAGGAGTCTTCCGGTTTTCAAGATCCAAAGATAGCTTGCAGGGATCATAAGTGTACGATCCCATCCCTTGCAATGCATTCACACACTCCACATAGCCTTCTTTCTTCTCCTCAACATCAAGGTTGAGCAATACGGCTTCCAAATTATCCTCAACATTCATTGTGGCACTAGCATCATCAACAATTACTTCGGTCACTAAATCCACGAATGAACAAACTTCGTTGCTATTTGGTTGCCTCATCTATTTCCACAAATGGAAAACCTCATTTTCGTCACCCACCCGGAAAGTGAGCTTACCGGCTTCCACATCAGCAAGAGCCTTCCCCGTAGCAAGGAAAAGTCTACCCAAGATAATAGGCACCTCGTAGTCAACCTCAAAATCAAGGATCACAAAGTCCGCTGGAAGGATGAATTTATCAACACGGACTAACACATCATCAATAATTCCTAATGGCTTCTTCATAGTTCGATCCTCCATTTGTAACCTCATAGATGTGGGTCTTGGTTGCCCAATTCCCAAAGTTTTGAACACAAAGTAGGGCATCAAGTTGCTACTTGCCCCTAAATCACATAAAGCTTTGGCAAAGTCGGCGCTCCCAATAGTGCAAGGGATTGTGAAAGCACCCGGATCTTCCAATTTTGGAGCCATTGAGTGCACAATAGCACTCACTTGATGTGTCATCTTGATAGTTTCACACTTCATCGACCTCTTCTTGGTGACCAAGTCCTTCATGAACTTTGCATAACCCGACATTTGTTCCAACGCCTCAACCAATGGTACATTGATAGACAAACTCTTCATCATGTCAATAAACTTTTTGAATTGGTTCTCACTATTTTGCTTTGCAAGCATTTGAGGGTATGGAGAAGGAGGCCTTGGCCTTGGTGCCTTAGCCTTTGGCACTACTGGTTCCGGTATGTCAATCACGTGCTCCCCATACGGGTTCACCTCTTCTTGCGTCTCCTCCACATTTTCATCAATATCAATTCTCACTTCGCCATTAGCTTGAACCACATTGCTTGGAATTTCATCTTCTTGAACCACAACATCATCATCCGTAATTCTTCTTTAATTTGAGGTGGTTGTATCTCCACCTTTTCCACTTCTCATAGTCACGGCCATAGCATGCCAACCGCATAACTATTATGCGATCGCATAATTATTCCGACCCTTTGGGTTCACTACTGTATCACTTGGTAGTGCCCCCTTAGGACGAGTGTTCAATGCTTGTGAGATTTGGCCAAGTTGAACCTCCAAATTGCGGATTGAAGTGTTGTGGGAGGCTAATTGAGTATCGGAGTCGGCATTTTTCTCCATCATTTATTTGAACATATTAGAAAATCCATCCCATCTCATTGTTAGAAGAACTCTGGCCTTGAGAAGAATAGGGAGGTGGATTGCTCGATTGTTGGAACATCGGGGGCCTTTGAAAACCCAACCCCCGGTTGTTGTTGTTGTTCCACCCTCTTTGATTACCTCCCCAATTACTTTGATTGATGCCACCCCAATTGCCTTGGTGTCCTTGATTATTATTATTTCCCCAATTACCTTGATTGTTGTTGCCACCACTCTAATTGCCTTGGTGGCCTTGGTTGTTCCAATTTTCTTGATTTCCTTGTGACCTCCATTGTTGTTGATTTTGAGCATTGTTTCTTTGACCTTGATAATTGTTGACGTATTGCACTTCTTCTCCTTGCTCATTATACGAATCACTTTGGTCATACCCACTATCATCTTGCATGAATTGTTCGGACGGCTTTGCCCTTATTGACCTTTTTGTCATCTCTTGTTCATCATCATATTTACGCTTTCCATCGCATTCACTTGTTTTGGCCCTTGAATTTGTTGCAGCTGAGCTTTGGCCAATTGGTTCATTATGGTTGTTAACTTTGCGATAGATTGCCCATGATCATGTAGTTCCTTGTGTAGGTGAATGACATTGGGGTCGCCTTGCGGAACATTGACCCTACTTTGCCATGCCGATGAGGTATCCGCTATCTGATCCAAAATATCACAAGATTCGGCATAAGGTGTGTTCATGAAGTTCCCGCCGGCGAGATGATTTACCACACATTGATTTGTTGTGTTGATCCCCCTGTAGAAGGTTTGTTGGATCATGGCCTCGGTCATATCATTATTCAGACACTCTTTAACTATAGTACGACATCTTTCCCAAATCTCGTGCAAGGGCTCATTGGGCTCTTGCTTGAACGCTAGAATTTTATCCCGTAGTGTATCCATGTGCCCCAGATAGAAGAATTTGGCAATGAATTTTTTGGCCAACTCATTCCATGTATGGATGGAATGATTGGGCAATCTCTCTAGCCAGACTAATGCTTTTCCCCGTAAAGAAAAGGGAAATAGTCTCAACCTCAGCGCGTCCTCAAAAACATTGGTTTATTTGCTCCCCCAAAAAGTATCGACAAACCCCTTGAGATGCTTGTAAGCATTTTGATTTGGAGCCCCGGTGAAGAATCCACGTTGCTCAAGTAGTGTAAGCATCACGTTGGTGATTTGGAAGTTGCCCGCCCTAATGCGGGGCAGGACTATAGCACTTGCATAACCTTCGTTCGGCAACACCCGGAGTGCTACCGCTCTTGGTGGAGGTGGGGGAGGGATGGGAACATTATCATGAGGCGGTCAACCACGCCTATTTGCTTGAGGTTCGGGAAGAACCTCATCTCCTTGACCATCGTCCACTTCCTACCCCAATGGAAAATTACTAATGGGCTCGTTGTTGAGAGCCATTCTCGTACCTATAAGCAATTCAAAAACAAAATTAGTGACTCGGAAGGAAAAGAAGACAAATCACACAAAAACCTAGATATATAGCTAAATCCGTTTAACTTCCCCGGCAACGATGCCAAAAATTGATGTCGTCCAAACTCACACCACAATTATAGGTAGTGAGGTGGTAGAAGCAATAATAAAATCCAACGCAAGTCGGGGTCGAATCCTCAGGGAGTTAGAATTGGGATTAGGTATATATTTAGTATAATTGTACAATATGCCTTAGATTACACTTCCACATTCTTGTTTGTTGTTTCTACTTCTCCTTTAAACTATTGATTACAATTATAAAACTAGAAGACAATATTTTTTGTTTTGGTTGTTTTCCAAATGATAAAAGATCTAGGGCCGTGACTTCTACCTAGGTGGTCACCTAATGGGTTGTAAATTCTAGGGCAAGTTTTATTGGTCGGGATTGTAATATAGTAATTACACGCAATTACCCACTCTATACCTCTCGGTATTTTGACTGATTTTGCCCAATTTGGATTTCTCAAGTCCAAATGGGTATTGCACAAAATAAGTGATAAATGCTCAAGTCGGGTCTTACTATCTCTAGATTCAACCCTTTAATTGGGGCTATCAATTTCTTGAGTTCACCCCAATTTCTTGTTAGCCAAGTTTTCCTAGACTTAGTCTCTCTTTCTCAAGTAGAGACTAAGTCAATTAGGCATGAATCAATATTTGCAACTATTAATTCTTGAATTCAAGCAAGAACTAGGCTAAATATCACTAATCTAATCACAAACAAGTCCTAAATCAAACACCCATTAAGTACCCACACTAGGGTTGGGCGACAATCCTAGCTAGAAATTTAGCTACTCATGAAAAATGAGTTAATTTTTACTTCTTTGGCTCGTCTCCCAATATTCCTGCACGAAAGGATATTTTATTAGTTCTCGAGAATACCTTTAAGTATTTTTTAGCTATAACGCAAGTAAAAGAGAGCAAATAAGCAGTCAAAATCCCTATTTATCAATAGGCTTGTTAACCAGGTTATTAACTCAGCCACTACTGAAGCCATGCTTCTGAACTCTGCTTCTGCAGAACTTCTTGCCACTGTGTCTTGCTTCTTTGACTTCCAAGAGACCAAGGCATTTCCAAACTTCACTAGATAGCCTCCCCAATCTGAGTCACAATAGACTTCTAGTTTCCTAGATCCTTCAGAGGGCATCAGCAATCCCAGTCCAGGAGCACTCTTGATATACCTTACTACCCTCAGTACAGCTTCCATATGAGATTGCATGGGATTATGCATAAACTAACTAAGGACCTGAACAGCAAAGGCAATGCCTGCCCTGGTCATAGTCACATACAGGAGTCTCCCTATTAGCCTTTGATATTGGCTAGCATCGGATAGCAGGTGGTCTGCATCTGCATTGTCTGCATTTGTGCTCTAAGTGTTCCTTGTAGACTGAGAGTTGATAAAGTCATCATAGTTAGTAGAGGTAAGTTTCTGATTAGGCTCTAATGAAGCATCAGCAGGTTCGGCTCTTCCAAGTCCCAGCTCAGCAATTAGCTCCAGAGCATATTTTCTCTGATTCATGACAATACCCTTCCTTGATCTGACAAACTTAATGCCCAAGAAGAACTTGAGCTCACCAAGATCCTTCATCTTGAATTTGAGACATTGCAGATCACATCTAGTTTGCAGAATTAACTGAGGGCAGCTACCTGTAACCAAAAGGTCATCTTCATAAACTAAGACAAGCACCAACCTGGTCCGCATTTTCTTAGTGAATAATGAGTAATCAAAATGGCTTTGGGTGAAACCAAACTTCAGTAAAGCATCAGTCGGCTTCTTGTTCCACTACCTTGGTGCCTGTTTGAGGCTATATAAGGACTTGTGTAACTTACAGACCTTACTTTTCCCTCCCTAACTAGAAAAGCCTTGTGGGATATCCATACAGACTTCTTCTAATAAATCCCCTTGAAGGAAGGCATTGTGCACATCCATTTGAAAGATGTGCCAATGCTTGACTGGTGCAACTGTTATAACTGACCTGACTGTGACCATCTTGGCCACATGAGAAAATGTCTCTGTGTAGTCTAACCTTTAGCCACTAGCCTTGTTTTATACCTTTTTACTTTTTCTAAAGCTGTGTATTTAACTTTGAACACCCATTTGCATCCAATAGGAACCTTACCATCTGGAAGGTCAACAATGCTCCAAGTCTTGTTCTCCTCTAGTGCTGTAATTCCTGACTTCATAAATGCAATCCATTTGGGATTCTGAACTATTTCATTGCAAAACTTTGGTTCAATGATGGCTAAATAGGCACTGAGTGAAGAGCTATAGGCAGAAGAGATGTTGTCATAGCTTACATAGTTTGATAGAGGGTAACAACAGTTGGACTTTCCTTGGGTTGGAAGAACATAATACTTCATCCATAATGGTGGTTTGGACACTCTTAGAGATTTTCTGCTAGGTTTAGAAGCTTCAGTAGGTAACACAGGTGCTGAAGTTTCAGCAGGAATCTCTGCAAATGGTGTACTGGTGTCTGAAGCAGTTGATGAATTTAAAACCTCAGTAGAAGCTAATGAATCAACAGATGGTTCAATAGATTGCTCAACAGTAGGAGAGTGAGAAACACTGCTAACTTGAAGGGGGTACTGTTATGCTGCTTTCAGAACTAGTGTCAGGAGAAAATTTTAAGATAGGAAATACTGATGATATAGGATAGGTAGTGTGTTTGAAGGTATAGAACATCTTCCTTGAATACCACATCTCTACTATAATGATCTGATCGATCATTTTAAGCTCTAGCATGTTGTTTGATGGTTTAAGGCCTCAAGTAGCTTCACTTCATGTTTTATGACTTGTACGCGTAGTCGGGAATGAATTTCGGGAAGATCGGAGTTGATTCGGATGGAAAATTCTCAATTCGGAAGCTTTAAGTTGGAAGAGTTGATCAAGGTTTGACTTTTAAGTAAACGACTTCGGAATTGCGATTTGAAGCTTCCAATAGGCTCGTATGATGATTTTGGACTTGGGCGTATATTCGGGTGTCCCGGGAGCATTTTGGCGCTTATTGTGAAAAGTTAGCATTTGAAGGTTTTAGAAATTTCTAAGTTTGATTTGAAATGGATTTTGATGTGATTGATGTCTGTTTGGGATTACGAGCCTTGGAATAGGTTCGTATCATGATTTAAGCCTTGTATGTAAAGTTTGGCGTCATTCCGGAATGTTTAAGTATGATTCAAATGCGTTCGTCGAAGTTTGAGTATTTGAAAGTTGAAAGAAGAATTTTGATCATCGATTTGTAATTTTGATGTTATTCATGGAGTTTCAAACCTTTGAATAAGTTCAGATAAGGTATTGGGACTTTTTAGTGTGATTGGACAGGGTCCCGGGAGCCTCGGGTGAGTTTCGGGGTATTTTCAAATTATTTATCGATGTTTTGCTGCTTGTTGTTGCTGGTTCTGGTGTTGTTCATCACGAACGCGTAGGGCTGCTCGCATTCGCGAAGTAGGATTTCAGCTGGAGGACTTTTGTTCAACGTGTTCGCGATTAGATCCCACGTTCGTGAAGGTGTGGGCGGATGTGCACCGCGTTCGCGACAGGTTATCGCGTTCGCATAGGGGAAAAGGCTGGGCCTGGAAGCTTGGCTTTCGCGTTCTCATTGGAGTGGTCGTGTCTGTGAAGATATGGCCTGGTGAAGCATCACGTTTGAAACTCCTCTCTCGCGTTCACGTAGAGGAGTATTGGAGCTGGAGCAGGTTCCTCTTCGCGAACACGAGGGTAAGGCCACGTTCGGGAAGAAGATCGGGCTGGGCAGTGTTGTTTTAAATCGGGGGGTTGGCTCATTTTCACTTTATTTCTTCCATGGGAGCCGACTTTTGGAGTAATGTTGGAGCGCCATTTTCATCATCAATCATTAGTTAAGTGATTTCTACACGTTGTGAGTCATATACACGAATTTAGGCTTGTTAATTCAAAAATTTAAGTGAAAAATGTGGGATTTCTGGTAGAAGACCTAGAATTGGTATTTTTAAATTTTGACCACGAAATTGAACATGAAATTAAGAATAAATGATATATTTGGATTCGTGGTATTATGGGTAATGTTTATTTTTGAAAAATTTCGGAATCTGAGCACGTGGGACTGAGGGTTGACTTTGTTGACTTTTCAAGCGAAGTTGAGAATTGTTATAAATTGTTAAATTATAAGCATTGGAGTATATTTTGATTGATTTGCACATTGTTTGACTAGTTTCGAATTGATGGGCATTGGTTTGAGGTGTTAGAGAGGCGTTGGAGCCGGTTATGGAACTTCGGAGCGAGGTAAGTCTCATGTCTAACCTTGTGAGGGAGAAACTACCCCCTAGGTGATGTATTTGATATGTGCTACTTGTTGTGGAGGCTACATATACACGAGATGACGAGAGTCCATACATAGCTAGATTCATGATTATGTCCGGGTAGACATAGGACTTTACCATGCAATAAATTGTATTACTTGAATTTAATTGTTAGCTAAATTATTTGAAGACTATAAGTAAAAGTTGATAAAGATCATGTTAGATCGAATCTCACTTCCGTGAGCTATTTGGCAGGATAATCGATTGATGGTAAATATCATGTTTACGTTATGTCTCTAACCCTGTATAGTAAATACACGATTTGTAAGTCGATAAGTTTCTTCTCTTCCTAGGGATCGGGCCGAACGCCTCGATAGTATATGTAAATATGAGATGCATCCATGGATCGGGTCGTACGACCTCGGCAGTGTATGTACACGACTATATGGATCGGGCCGAATGACCTCGGCATAATTTATACATAAAATCGCTAGGAGTCCGAATACCCACGAGATTACCCTATTGATTAAACTTGTAAATTACGTGATATTCTCTTTATGAACTGAGATCGAATATTTAATTGATAGTTTTTATTTGTCGAGATAGCGTGTGGCACTTGGGGATTTTTAAATTGATGATATTCTTTAATAGATTTCATTATCTACTATTCCTAATTCTATTGATCCTATTGTATTTCATTCCTGCTTATGATTCCTGCATTTTATTTATTAGACCACTAGTAAGTGTCGATGTTGATCCCACGTCACTACTTCTCCAGGTTAGACTAGATACTTACTGGGTACGCGTTGATTTACGTACTCACACTATACTTCTGCACTGAACGTGCAGGATCTGACAGGTTCATTTGGTGATCATCCTGGCACGTAGGCGCAACTGCTGAGAGGATTTTATTGTGAACTGCTTCCTATGCTACACACTGCAGCCCTCAGAGTCTCCGTCTCATTTATTTACTTTATCCTGCCTATTTTATTTTCCAAACAGTTGTTGTATAAGTATTTCACTCCTTAGCAAATACTCATGCACTTGTGACACCAGATTTTGGGATATTTTAAATGACATTTTATAGGTTTGCACAACATTGTCACCTTTCATCTTTATATCTTACTAATTGTGTATGCATCCATGATTTGAAATGTACAAATTTCTTTATTTAATAAAATTCATGATCTCAAAATTAATAAAATGAATAATTAAGTTGGTAGTTCACCGTTGGCTTGCCTAACGGCGATGTTGGGCGCCATCACGACCTATAGTGGGTTTTGGATCATGACATCTACTGACTATAAACTCCTTGGAGGCTAATGTATACATCTTATAGCCCTTCTAAACCACAGAATACCCAAGGAATACTGCAGGAACAGCTCTAGGAGTAAATTTGTCTGTCCTTCTTACCTATGACACATAACCTAGGCATCCAAACACTCTCAAATGAGTGAGAGAAACAGGAGCATTATGAAGTATTTCATGTAGTGTCCTACCTTTGAGTGTTGATGTAGGTAGCATGTTTATAATATAGACCACAGTAATAACACACTCTCCCCAGAATTTGAGTGGAACTGAAGCTTGAAATATGAGTCTCCTTGCTACATTGAGTATATACTTGTGCCTTCTCTCAGCCACTCCATTCTGTTATGGAGTGTAAACACACAAACTTTGATGAATGGTGCCTAGTGATTGGAGCAGTTATGTCATTTGAGTGTTGAAGAATTCACAGCCATTATCTATTCTTAGACTTTTAACAATAGAAGAATGAATAGTTTTAACCATTAAGAAATAATTCCAAAGAACAACAATTACTTCGGATTTTGAGGGTAAAAGATAAATTCGAGTAAATCTGGAATGGTCATCAATTATGGATAAAAAGTACCTCTTCCCACCATAAGTAGGAACCCTGTAGGGACCCCATACATTAGCATGAATAATATCAAAATTGGAATGAGCAGTTAATGTACTTAAAGAAAATGGTAACCTTGTTTGCTTAGCAACTGGACAGACAGTACAATGTTGTCCAGTATCATCAATCTTCACAAATTGAAAGTCACTTACTTTCTTCAGTATATCCAAAGGTACATGACCTAGCCTCCTATGCTACAAGACTACATTTATTCTAGTATACTCATTGGTATTTACAGTGAGGGATCTTGGAAACAAACTTGAGTTACTTGTAGTAGATGTACTATCAATTGCTTTTATTATACTCTTAGATGTGAGCACATACAATCCACTGCCTTCCTTACCAATGTTTTTCACCTGTCCACCGAAGAGATCCTGTAATATGCAAAAATCAGGATAGAACATAACTACACACTTCAGCTCCTTTGTAATCTTTAAGACAGATAATAGATTATATCTGAACTCTGGTATATACATTACATTAGTTATCTTGTGTCCAGAAAATATGTATGTGGAACCTATGTGTTTTACAGTGGCTACATCTCTTGTAGGTAGACACAATTTTCCTACTTTAAACTGTCCCAAGTGTTTTAAATAAAACAACATATCAATCTTATGCACCATATGATTAGAAGTTCATGTCAATTATCCACTTAAGCTTATCTTCAGAAAGAGTTACATGATGCGCCATACCTGTTGTCATGGGTAAACCACTGTTCTCATTTCCTTTTCCTAACATCTGCATAATTTGGTTATACTGCTCATATGTAAATTGAGGGATTCCACTTGCTGCAACTTGAGCAAGTTGGTTGTTCGTAAGATTGGGTACCTGTGAGGATGCTGGTAGATTTCCATATATTTGTACAAGGTTGGTTGAAGTGCCATATGTCCCTCCAATAGGTGAACATGGTTGTTCCCTCATGAATTTCTGCTACATTTGAGGTATGATCAGCCAAGAACCTTCTACTTTCTTCTGAGATGATCATAGAGTAGTCTTTGTTTATAGAGGGAATAGGGGACATATTCAGGATTTGGTTACTAGACTGTGCATAAGACTTATTCAGTCCCATTAAAGACTGTAGAAGCCTTTGATACTCAAAATGTTTTACATATCTTTTTGATTCTTCACAACCATACCCAGGGCAAGGCATGAGTGCATCAAATTCAGTCCAAAACTCCTTCAGTTTTGAAAAATAAGAAGACACTGATGAGATGCCCTATGACAAGGTAGCAATATGCTTATGCAAGTACATGATTCTCGAACCATTCACCTTTTCAAAGCTTTATCTAAGGTTACTCCACACCTTGTGAGCACTTGTGGCATACACCATTCCACTTAATAACTCAATGCTCACAGAGTTTATTATCCATGAAAGAACAATAGCATTATATTTTTCCCACAAATCATAAAGAGAGGTATCAAATTTCTCCTTAGTATTCCTTCCATCTACAAAACCTAGTTTGTTTTTACCTAGTAAACTAATACGCATAGAACTACTCCATAGAGCATAGTTTTCATGTCCAGTTAGCTTAATTGAGATTAAAGAGATACCTGGAGTATCAGGAGGTTGAAGGACTATTGGATGATGTTGATCAACAACTGTAACACCAACGCGACTTGGATATGCCACTGGAATTGTACTGCTGGATCGAAATTGGATTGTATTAGCAGGAGTATCTTCAACTCATGTCCCTGTACTAGCACCAACAGCTCCGACCGCCATTGAAGACCAAAAATCGAGAGCTTAGATGAGAGTAAAACACTTTTAAAAAATATCTAATTTCTCAAAGACCACTCAACCTAAGATGAGGTGAATCGAAGCAATCACAAGACAAACAAAGTTCTAGATACATAAATCAATTGTAAGTAATCTGCTCGAATCGATCGTCTTCGCGAGCTTTGATACCATGTTGACATCTAGAACCTGCAATCAAGTTTAGGAGTAGAAATAGAAAGGTTGAATTGAGCAGAGAATGAAATCATTTTTCTATCATTGAAATCAACCGTACCTCACTTGTGTACAGTAGCTACGTATATATGTATGTACAAGTAACTAACTCTAACTAACTTCCACTAACTCTCTCTATTAGCTTAGCTTGTGACAGCTATCACCTAACAACTTTAACTGACTGACAGGATTAACTAATGAAGCCACTTAACATTAGAGGTGTAAATGGATATTAAAAAACCGACTAAACCGACTGAGTTGTACCGCACCAAACCGATTTTTAGGGTTTTTTTGTAAAAAATCGTAGGTTTTATATAAATCTATAACCGCACCGATAATTAGGGTAGGTTTTTTATTTTATAAAAATAAATCGAAAAAATACCGAACCGTATCGAATAAATTTTACATGTGAAAAATATATTTATCTAGTAAGTTTAAAAATAATAATGCATTAAATTTTTCTTTAGGCCTTGGAATTATGCAAGCTATTACAAGCCAACAAGTAATTAAGTTCAAAATACTAATTCCTAAAACCTATTATGCTACATCTACTTAAACTAAGTTATTTCAAGTATCTTTATTAGCAAGACACAAAGTATTCTAGCGATAACGAGTAGCAAACTACAATGTATTGAATATGTTTCCTTTCATATAATTTAGATTTATCTTTTTGAATATTTAATCTTCTATATACTTTATTCTTGAGTTCCAACTTGGTTAACATCTTTCCACTCATGTGATTTATATTTTTTTTGTCTTTGCTTGGTTTCTTTTACGTTGTTGTAGAATAATTGATGGATCTATACTCTAACCATTTTTCATTTTTTTTAATTCATCACCCTTTAAATAGTAAAAATGTCTAGAGAATTTTGTTAAGTCCTATAAAAGAACGTATGTTATTGCATTCTGCTTCTACTGGAGAATTTTACATAATATTTAAAAATTACCAAAAATTAACCGAACCGTACCGATACCGACCGAAGAGAAACCGATATGATTGAGATGGTTTCGAAAAGTCTAATTTTGGTTATACATAATAGAATAACCGAAAAATTAGTTTGGTACCAATTTTATAAAATAACCGATCGAACCGAACCATTGACACCCCTACTTAACAGCCGTGACTCATATTCGATCCTTCAACAAGACCAACTAACATTGAAAGTGTAAAAATAACAACGTCACTCAACAGTAGGTGCAACTCCTACCTTGCCTCAACTGACCGTCATCTCTTCTCTTTTGCTTTTCTCTCACTCTTTTGTCTTACATTTTGCAATCGTAACAAGGTAGTTTAACCACCAATATTTATAAATGAGCTAGAGATATCAAATAGTATGTATGAAAACATATACAAGGGCAAATTCATAGCTCATTTTGTTATAAGAAATATTAAATTATGGTAGATGTCTACTCTTCCTCCATGATCTTCATATCAAATGCTTAATGATATATTCAATGACATATTTTCTTCACTTTTTATGTCTATATAAAGGCCTTGTAATAGATAGAAAAATACACACAATTGAAGAAGAAATAATGATAGCATCATAGGAAGCTCAACTCTATTCAAGTATAAGGATGAAGCTTTGAAATCTCAAAGATGGCCTTTAACAATATGTCAAGCTAAAGAGTTGCAAAATAAGGCCATTAGACTTCAAGTGCAAATAAAGAAGCTTTTAATTATGGAGGACGAGCTCAAGACCAAAGGAGATAAATTATATAAGTTTTACAATTATTTGGTGGCCCAAATTAAAGTCCAAGAGGAGGAAGATTGAGTCCCGAACTCGGCCCTTGAAATCTAGCAAAAGGGCACCCAGAAGAGCCCAAAATGAGCTTAAAAGAGGTCCAAATGGGGGTGTTTGAAATGGAGCCCAATTGGAGTCCAAACCAATGGCCCAAACTAGTAGTTTTAAGGCTCAAATCTGCCCCAAAGGGATTTGGCCGCCCCCACCTAATTTTGTGACTTTTCTTATTTCTTAACAACCACCCTACCTAATTTTGATGATTTTGTTACCCCTTAGCAGCCCCCTACCTAATTGTAATAACTTTTTATGCCTTAGTACTCCTATAAATAAGGAGTTCTTCTCATTCATTGAGACACTTCATTATTGATTAAGTATATCATACTTTGAGAGTTCTTTTGAACCTTTGTTACTTGTGCTTTGAGATTTATCTTTCAACCTTTACTAGTTCATAGTTCAAGGTAGTAAGATTACTTCTCTATTGTGATATCTTTCATTCCTTTGTGGTATTCTTAGAAAGCGATGAATACTAGTTATTAATTGTTGTCTCAAGTTACTCGTAAAGCGGTCAAGATCCGAATCTATTATTTTGATTTGCTTTTAAGTAAAGGCGTTTGATTTCTTCAATAAATCAAGACGTTGTTGCTTTGATCTTGTCAAGGCTATAGAACTTGCGTTCTTGGAAGTTCTTGAAATTCTTTCCTTGAATTTTTCCATATCCTTTATTTTCTGTCATTTAGTTCTAGTTGCTCAATTCCTTATTGTTATTGCTTTCGCATTTACTTTTCAAATTCTTACTATAGTTTGGATTTCCGACCTTGTCGTTATCAAGTGGTATCAGAGCGGTTCTATCAAAGTTTCGTTCTTGATAATTCTGGGGATTTCTTGAATACTAAGAGCAAAAAAAAAAATAAGTTAAAAAAAAAACAAAAAAAAAACGAAAATCAATTTTTAAAAAAAAAATTGCTTGCTCTCCAGGAACTTTCTTTTGTAACTAATTTATTTCCAAAAACTATCAAAGGAAACAAGAAGAGGGGATCCCAGATTTCAAAGATAAGACAAAAATTTAATTTTTCTTACTCTTTCTAATCTAAATATATAATCATTTCCTTTTTGTTCGTGTCTTGTTTCAACCGAGCCTAATAGTTCTAGGATTTGGTTCTTCTTTCATTTGTTCCCCAAAAATCTATATTTTACTACTAAGAACTTTATATGAGTTGGGTTTAACCATAAATCTACAAAGTATTTTGTTCAAAGGTTATTTCGAGAGGAAAAAAGGCAAGAGAGGTGAGAGCATTATAGGGAAAAAGTCAAATTTGAGAGATACATATTTTCCTTAATCTATGTCAAGATGTCTCAAACATGTAGTTACAGTGGAAGGAGGAAATCTATGACTCAACAACTTTAAAAGTCAAACTTACAGTATACCGAATGGAAGGAAGACAATGGTAAAGTTATTTTTCAAACAAGAGCTAAAGTAATGTCTGCAATTTATGCCCTTAGAATTGACAAAGCATTTGGCTATAACTTAATTAGCACTTATATGGTTGAGAAATTGAACTTGCCTTGTGTTGAACATATTGAACCCTACATGTTGAAAGGGGTAAAAGTAGATAAAAGAGTGTTCTTGCCATTCTCTATTGGAAGATATGAGGATGTGATTTGGTGTGATGTCATTCCGATGAATAGTTTTTATATCTTGTTGGGATGGCCATGGTATGTCTATAGAAGTGCTTCATATAGTATTAAAAAAAATAGATACTCTTTTGAGATTAATGGGAAGAAACTCATTCTTGGGCCTTTGACTCCCTCACAAATTTGTGAAGATGAAAAGATTGTTAAAGAGAATATGAAAAAATATGAGAGAGAAAACAATGAGAGGAGTAAGGGAATGCATGTTGACATTCCAAGAGAGAGAAAATGAGAGGTTATCTTGAGTGAAAAGAGTGGGATGTCAAGTAAGGTAAAGAGTAGTATTGAAAGAAAAGAAAAGAGAGAAGGTAATGAGATGAACAAAGTTTGTGAGGTAGAGAGAGAAAAGCAAGAGGGATTGAGTGAAAGCAAAGAAAAACTCTTTAGTGAGAGAAAAGAGGCTAAGGGTGAGGAAAATGTTAGTCTTGTGATAAAAGCCAAAGAGAGTGTAAGCAAGAAAAAAGTTTCTTTACTTCCTAACCCATTAACTCTTTCTTGTTTTAGTTCTTGTGATTTTGTGCAACCACGTGTTGAAATACCTTTTGAAAGGGGTGGTGAGGCGCAGGAGATGGTAGCAAAAGATCCAATTGGATTCCAACATGAATTTGGCGATATCTATTCTTGTTGGATGGTGGGAGATAGAAGCTTGGTTAAATTCTTTGTTATTGAACCTTTTGACTATTTTCATTCTTATTTACAGTATATGACATGGAGTTTCCTAAAAGCATTGCTAAGTTGGAGCCATTGCATAAAAGAATACAAGGTGATGATGTTCCATTGGTAAATAAGTCCAAGTATGGTATGTATAATTGGTTTATTTGCATTCTTGGCCTTTCTAGAACACCTAAGGTATTTTTGGAGGTAATGAATTATACTCTTATTTCTTATATTGGTGACTTTATAATTTTTGTGGATGATGATATTTTGATGCACATCAAGTCATTAACTGTAAGATCTAAGTTAAAGTGCAAGAGTAATTTGCTTCCTTTTGAAATTGTTTATGACATAAATGATTATGTATTCCAACTTGGTGGAAAGAGGCATGAAATTTATGAGAAGAGGCTTGTGAATGAGTTAAATATTTCTTCTTCTCTTATTCAAGTGGCTAATGAGTTTTCATGTGATAAATTGCTAGAATGTGATTTTTGTTGTGTGATGGGGAGTCATTCTTCAAGTCATGTTCAATGTGAGCTTGTAAAAGTATTTGTTACTAGTAAAGATGATATGCATGATTGTTGTAACACTTGTGATCAAATACTCTTTCATGTAGAGGAATCCATGAGATTTTTAATTGTAGATAATTGGCTATATCATGAAAGTATCTTCTTTGATACATGTGGTAGAGATACTTATACTAAATGGATGTGTGGTCAATCTTTTATAATTTCTTTGTCATGTATACCTATGGACTACCTTACCGACAAGATCGAATTGCAAGTTCCATTGCATGGCGCATCTACGAGAGGTTTTTATTGTATTGATCTAGGTAGGCATAAATTTTGTTAGGATGATGATATCCATATGCTTTATTTACACCTATTAGGATTAATTGGGTTAAATGGATACATGGTCACTATCTTATTTTATTCCTACTAGTTTTTCAGATTAGTGGATGCCAATTACAAGGGCGTGTTTTCTTTTTCTTGCAAGGTCGAAATTCGAGGATGAATTTTCTTCAAGAAGAGGGAAATGATAGTATCATAGGAAGCTCAACTCTATTCAAGTACAAGGATGAAGTTTTGGAATCTCAAAGATGGCCTTTAACAATATGTCAAGCTAAAGAGTTGCAAAATAAGACCATTAGACTTCAAGTGCAAATAAAGAAGCTATTAATTGTGGAGGACAAGCTCAAGACCAAAGGAGATAAATTATATAAGTTTTACAATTATTTGGTGGCCCAAATTGAAGTCCAAGAGGAGGAAGATTGAGTCCCGAACTCGGCCCTTGAAATCTAGCAAAAGGGCACCCAGAAGAGCCCAAAATGAGCTTAAAAGAGGTCCAAATGGGGGTGTTTGAAATGGAGCCCAATTGGAGTCCAAACCAATGGCCCAAACTAGTAGTTTTAAGGCCCAAATCTGCCCCAAAGGGATTTGGCCGCCCCTACCTAATTTTGTGACTTTTCTTATTTCTTAGCAGCTACCCTACCTAATTTTGATGACTTTGTTACCCCTTAGCAGCCCCCTACCTAATTATAATGACTTTTTATGCCTTAGTACTCCTATAAATAAGGAGTTCTTCTCATTCATTGAGACACTTCATTATTGATTAAGTATATCATACTTTGAGAGTTCTTTTGAACCTTTGTTACTTGTTCTTTGAGATTTATCTTTCAACCTTTACTAGTTCATAGTTCAAGGTAGTAAGATTACTTCTCTATTGTGATATCTTTCATTCATTTGTGGTATTCTTAGAAGGCAATTAATACTAGTTATTAATTGTTGTCTCAAGTTACTCGTAAAGCGGTCAAGATCCGAATCTATTATTTTGATTTGCTTTTAAGTAAAGGCGTTTGATTTCTTCAATAAATCAAGACGTTGTTGCTTTGATCTTGTCAAGGCTATAGAACTTGCGTTCTTGGAAGTTCTTGGAATTCTTTCCTTGAATTTTTCCATATCCTTTATTTTCTGCCATTTAGTTCTAGTTGCTCAATTCCTTATTGTTATTGCTTCCGCATTTACTTTTCAAATTCTTACTCTAGTTTGGATTCCCGACCTTGTCGTTATCAAATAAGAATCTTTCTCTCTTTCTCTATATGTATCTTAGCTTGTTTTTCCTTATTCCATATTGTTACTTTGAGTTATATTTTATAACACGTTATCAACACGAAGTTCTAGCCAACTGAGTTATTATGATGCGGCCAGTGCTGGTAGCGTTATTTAATGTTAATAATATGGTAAGAACGATGACGGTATAAGGTGTACAACGCCATCATATATTCGGCCATCACGGTTAGCCTTTTCTAATTAGTTTTCAAGTTTTTTTTACACTTTGCTATTTATGTTTCCATACATGAATAAACTTGCTTTACGAAAAAAATTTTCTTGAAAGTTCATCAAATCATGTAAGGATTTTTGGTGTAAAGAACGATAAATATTTTTTCTATAACAAGTATTATGTTCCTATGCGTTAATATTAAGAAACACGAAGTGAAGACTTTTGAGAGAGCACATATTTTTCCTTTCTATTTTATCACATATTTCTTCCATCTTAAAGTGGGATAATTATCACAAAGGACACTTAGATTTTAATTGATTATGTGTTTTTCTATATTTGCTTGATACTTTTTATTTGATTGAGTTCAGTTAATGAAAGTTTGTATATGCAAATTAAATTCAATCGCCACCAATAGTGAAAACCCGTCCCATAAGTCTAAAATAAGACATGATATTACCATGGAGGTATGAATGGATGTGGACGTGGTAATGGACGAAATTATAATTGTCATCATTATGGTAATGAGAACAATAATGGCTCTCAAAATAATCCTTCACTTTGTGAAAGTGATGTTTGCCATTGATATGGCAGGAGATTTTATAAAGCACGCATGGATTATTATGTTCCGTTTCTGAAGTGAATATGAAAACAATGTGATAATCATTATGAATATATATTCATTCTTGGAAAAATATGAACGTGCTAGTGGTAGTAAATATACCACACTCATCTCGAGAAGGGGGTTTGAGATAAAATAAGAAAATAATATCATTATTATGGCATGAATGGTCATTGGTCACATACCTATTGTACGCCAAAATATTTTGGCAATGTGATTATTAAAGGACAACAATAATGCAAGAAACAGATCTTGCATCTAATTTTGACCATGACCATAATGATATATCTTTCTCTTTAAAAGAGATATTCACCATATAGATGTTGATGAATATATGGTAGTACAAAATTAATTGAAGGCTCTGGAAGAGCTACTATAACTTTGCCTAAGGCAACAATATTTATCATAGAGAATGCAATGTTCTCCTCCAAGTCCAAGAGGAACTTGTTGAGTTTTAAATATATCCGCCGAAATGGATTTCATATTGAGACAATAGATGAGAATAATCTCGAATATCTCATCCTTACCAAGAATGTCTCTGGCAAGAAAAGGGTTATTGAGAAGTTTCCATCTTTATCCTGTGGCCTGTATTGGACAAGAATTAGTGCAATTGAGGCACATTCTATCGTAAACCAAAAAGTTACTAATTCCAATACTTTTGTACTTTGGCATGATCAATTGGGACATCCCAGATCAATTATGATGAGGCGAATTATAGAGAACTCAAATGGGCATCCATTAAAGAATTTAAAGATTCTTTTAAATAATGAATTTTCGTGCACTTCTTGTTATCAAGGCAAGTTGATTATTAGACCATCACCAACAAAGGTTGGATTGAGTCCCCTACGTTTTTAGAACATATACAAGGGGATATTTGTGGACCTATTCACCCACCTAGTGGGTCGTTTAGATATTTTATGGTCGTAATATATGCATCTTCTAAATGGTCTCATGTATGCCTATTGTCATCTCATAACCTGGCATTTGTAAATTTAATGGCACAAATAATTCGATTACAGGCACAATTTTTCGATAATCCAATTAAGTATATTAGACTTGATAATGCCACTGAGTTTTCATCCCAATCATTTAACGATTATTGCTTATCAATCGGGATAAAAGTGTATATCTTATAGCTCATGTTCACACTCAAAATGGCTTTGCAGAGTCTTTGATTAAACATCTGCAATTGATAGCAAGACCGTTACTTATGAAAATGAAATTACCCACTTCTATTTGGGGTCATGCCATTTTGCATGCAACAATGCTAATTCGTCTCAGACCGGCAAATTATCATAAATATTCCCCGTTGCAATTAGTTTTGGGTCATGAACCTAATATATCCCATCTAAGAATTTTTGGATGCGCTGTATATGTGCCTGTAGTACCGCCATATTGCACCAAGATGGGTCCCCAAAGAAGGTTAGGAATATATGTTGGGTTTGAATCATCCTCCATTATTCGCTACCTCGAAACATTAACGGGAGATTTGTTCACTGCTCGATTTGCAGATTGTCGATTCGATGAAGCATTTTGCCCAAAATTAGGGGGAGAAATTGGTGAAATCAAATGAGAAATTTCGTGAAAAAATCCATCATTGTCTCATCTTGATCCACGTACTTCTATTTATGAAAAAGAGGTGCAAAAGATTATCCATTTGCAGAAAATAGCAAATCAAATGCCAGATGCATTTACGGATCTGAAAAGGATAACGAAATCACATATCCATGCAGAGAATGTTCCAATCCGTATTGATGTCCCTGTTGGACAATCTTCTACTGTCATAGCTAATGAGTCAAAAGCACGCCTAAAGTGTGGCAGACCATTAGGTTCTAAGAATCGAAATCCTAGAAAAAGAAAAAGAAATGATCACGATGACACTACGAAAGAGTCTCATAAAGAAACCCATGATTTAACCAATCCTGAGATTCATGAGGAAATCAATGAGCCTGCGACTCAAGAAAATAAGGAACTATCAATAAATCCAATCGATATTGAGACATATTTGAATCGATTAAATATAGTGGTGGATTATGTCTTTGCATACAATGTTGCATCTAGTATTATGCAATATAATGAGGATCTTGAACCTCAATATGTTGGAGAATGTCGACAAAGACGTGATTGACCAAAATGGCAAGAAGCAATCCAATCTGAATTGGATTCGCTTGCGAAACGTGAAGTTTTTGGGCATGTAGTCCAAACACCTAATGGTGTTAAGACTGTTGGCTATAAATGGGTCTTTGTACGTAAAAAGGAATGAGAAAAATGAGGTACAAAGATATAAGGCAAATCTTGTTGCACAAGGATTTTCACAAAGGCTTGGTATCGATTATGAAGAGACGTATTCTCCTGTTATGGATGCTATAACGTTCCGTTATCTCATTAGTCTTGTTGTCCATAAAAAGCTTGACATGCACTTAATGGATGTGGTTGCAACCTACCTTTACGGCTCACTTGATAATGAGATATACATAAAAATTTTCGAGGGATTGAAAATGCCTGTCGCACATAATTCAAAGTCTAGGAAAATATTTTCAATCAAATTGCAAAGATCTTTGTATGGTCTAAAGCAATCAGGAAGAATGTGGTATAACCGCCTTAGTGAATATTTATTAAAGGAAGGTTATATAAATGATGCCATTTGTCTATGTGTTTTTATAAAGAAAATAATATCGGAGTTTGTTGTACTTGCCGTATATGTTGATGACATAAACCTTATTGAAACTCCTACGGAACTCCAAAAGGCAATTGATTATTTAAAGAAGGAATTCGAGATGAAAGATCTCGGAAAAACAAAATTATGTCTTGGTTTGCAAATTGAACATTTAGCAAACGGAATTTTTGTTCATCAATCTGCCTACATAGAAAAAGTATTAAAATGGGTTTACATGAATGGAGCACATCCATTAAGTACTCTGATGGTTGTTCGATCACTTGATGTGAATAAGGACCCGTTCCGACCTCAAGAAAAGAATGAAGAGCTTTTTGGTCCTGAAGTACCATATCTTAGTGCAATTGGTGCACTAATGTATTTTGCTAACACTACAAGGCCTGACATAACTTTTTCAGTTAATATCTTAGCAAGATATAGCTCTGCTCCTACAAGGAGATATTGAAATGGAATCAAACACATATTGCGGTATCTAAAAGGGACTACCGATATAGGCTTATTTTATGGCAATGACTGCAATCCCGATCTTGTTGGTTATGCTGATGTTAGATATTTATCTGACCCGCACAAGACTCGATCTCAAACAGACTATGTGTTTACATGTGTAGGCACTGTCATATCTTGGCGATCGACTAAGCAATCAATCGTGGCTACTTCTTCTGATCATGCTGAGATAATTGCTATTCATGAAGCAAGTCGAGAATGTATTTGGTTAAGGTCTATAATACATCTTATTCGAGACAAATGTAGTTTAAAGCGTGACAAACTACCCACAATTTTGTATGAAGACAATGCAGTATGCATAGCCCAATTGAATGGAGGATTCATAAAAGGAGATAGGACAAAGCACATTTCACTAAAATTATTTTTTACACATGATCTTCAAAAGAATGGTGATACCAATGTGCAACAGATTCGTTCAAGTGATAATATGGTTGATTTGTTCACCAAATCTCTACCGACGTCAACCTTCAAGAAACTAATGTATAAAATTGGGATGCAAAGGCTCAAGGATGTGAACTGATACTCTCATCAGGGGGAGTTAATACGCGTTGTACTCTTTTTCGCTTATAAGATTTTATCCCACTGGGTTTTCCTTGCAAAATTTTTAATAAGACAACCAAAAAGCGTATTTCTAAATATGTGTATTCTTTTTCCTTCACTGGTATTTTTTTTTCTAATAAGGTTTTAACGAGGCACATTATCTATGGACATCCAAGGGGAAGTGTTATAAGAAATATCAAATTATGGTGTATGTCTACTCTTCCTCCACGATCTTCATCTCAAATGCTTAATGACATATTCAATGACATATTTTGTTCACTTTTCATGCTTATATAAAGGCCTTGTAATAGATAGGAAAATACACACAATTGAAGAAGAAATAAGAATCTCTTCTCTCTTTCTCTATATGTCTCTTAACTTATTTTTTCTTGTTCCATATTGTTACTTTGAGTTATATTTTATAACACATTTCTTGAGTTAACGGTTAATTATGTTTTCAAAGTTACGGAACAGAGTAATTATGGTTTAAGAGCAGAAATTAACGAGTAGCTATGATTTATTATTCAAATTATTGAACATTACTATTGTTTACATTCATTCATGTAGCATAGTTAAAAGACCATCGTGGAGGTTATAAGGTACAACAGAGGGACCACTTTAAACAAGAGCAAAGATAATCTGAAATTGCATTTATTATTAACTAACACACAAAAGGCGATACACTCTTCTTGCAAATTTAAAATACTAAGCTTTATAACGCCGAGGAGTGTGATAAAATAATAAAACATTAATCGGACTAAATACATTTTGGATGATAAATGGTTGTTAATTAAGAAATACCAAGCTTTATATATCACCAAATATTTGGCAACTAAAAAGTGGAACCCAATAGATAAGGCCACAAGGGACTAAATTCGAGTGTAACAAGCAAAGGACCAAAATTGCTTTTGCTGCACAAACCCGAGACAAAAATATTACTACTACTACTACTACTACTACTACTACAGTATTTGCACTAAAAATCGCCCGTTCTGTTGTGTGGCAATGGCTGCCGCAACTTGGGCCTCCTCTTATTCGTTCGCTCGCGCTCTCCAGCCTCTCCTCACTCGGCACACAGTTCTCTCACCGCTCGACTATGGTCTCCGTCGCTTTAAATCAGCTGGTTGTTTATTTTTCTCCACAAGCAGTAATAAACCTCCAAAATTTACTGTTTACGCTCAAGCTAGACGGGTTTTACCTTCCAAAACCAAAGGAGATGAATTGGCTTCTCGTAAGCATCCTTCAAATTATTACCAAATTTTATTTATAATCACTTTTCTTTTTGGCAAAAATTGAAATTTCTTCTTTTTGTTAGCTGCTGATTTGTGTTTCGAGGGGCCTCTGAAAATTGTAGAATATCCAGACCCAATCTTGAGAGCAAAGAACAAAAGGATTGGCACATTTGACGATAATTTGAAGAAGCTAGTTGATGAAATGTTCGATATTATGTACAAGTGAGTCCATCTGTTTGTTAAAATTGATAGTTTCTTATCCTTTTGATAACTTATTTTTAATACAAAAATTAGGTGTTCAATCAGTATTACGGAAATGAAAATAGAATGGAAGGGTGACCTAGATTTTGTATAACGGAATTAGACTAGTTTAGAATTGAGGTGTAATTGATTGATTTATTGAATTAGTAATTGCAGAGTGGATTCACGATTTGAAGTTTATGGTTTACTACAACGAACTCAAGTTAATAAACAATAATAACTAGGTTGACAGTCAAATATTAATAGATATTCAATGGATTTTTTAATATATATACAGACTTTGGGCAAAAGCTACCGGGTTCCCATGAACCCGTAACTTCTAAGCTAGGTCCGGCCCTGTCAGTAAGCTGGATTGTAATGTTTTAGTTAGTGGATATGTAATTATTTTTTGTTTATAAGAAAAGCTTGCTATTCAGAGGACTGTAAAGGATGTGTTGGCTTTGTTTTTACGCAGAACTGATGGAATTGGGCTGTCTGCACCACAAGTTGGAATGAACGTTCAACTAATGGTATTTAATGCAGCTGGTGAACGTGGAGAAGGAGAGGAGATTGTTCTCGTCAATCCACGTGTTAGTAGATATTCTAGGAGGATCATACTTTATGACGAAGGCTGCTTATCTTTTCCAGAGATATATGGTGATGTTGAGGTATTTGGACCTATTAACCATTTTTTATGACCTCAAGTAAGTCTACTGCCTTACTATATGTTATGTTCATGTGTGTGTGAGATCAATATGAACCCCGTGATCGAATGGATCAAATATGATTGAGGTAATTCGTTCGAATCTCTCAAGAAGCTGCCATGCAGTTGATACTTTTATTATAAATAAAATATGTGTGTGTGTGTGTGTGTGTGTGTGTGTGTGTGTGTATCATAAAAAAAAGATTTAGAAAATGTGGAGAACTCCTAGTAGTGTTCATTTCTATCTTGTATAATATTGGTATAAGATGAGCCTTAATAGAGTGACATAGTAAGTGAGGATTTATATAGCCGGACCCAAAATATTACCAGCTCATGACATGACGAGGTTAGTCTTAATTATATCTGAAAGGATGGTAAGGTTGCTACATTTCCAACCTTGTGCAAGTCTTTCCTAGCATTTATCTTGAATTTGGTATGCTACACTTCTGTGAAGAATTTGAATTGCTGACTCTTGCTCTGGGAAAAATTGCACTAGTGAGCTGGTTCTAACTATCAGCAGTTAAAGTTACATGCATCTAACTTCCTCGATTCTTCGAAGTCCTTCAGTCACTCAATTTCAAACTTCTCAACAAATGGTCAATTGTTGGTTGTGCTTTAGGCTTGTGTCTATCCCACAAAGTGACTGCATCTCAAGAACTTAATATCAAGAGACTCCTAATTCTCTAGTTGGCAAGCGTGTCCCTGTCCAACTAGGAGCTTCCAATTTATACGGCATTAGTTTTCTTCTGGCTCATTAACCCGGTAAAGAGGTTACAAAATAGAGCTGCTTACTCTTCCATCTTTTGGATGATGGAATATGGTTGGCTTGTCCAAATAGTGTGACTGTGTGTGAAGTGGAAATTCAAGCCTAGAACACTTTGCACTCTAAGACTGCTTACCTGGTAGATCTTTGTTTGCTAATTGCTTTTGCGTCTAAGAACCTGAATTTGCTATCAGATTCTGAAGATTTTTGATGTTCTGAATTTTCACTCACTAGACTATTTATACACATTTGTGTGCTTGCAGAGACCAGACTCAGTGAAGGTCGATGCTCAGGACATTAATGGTGCAAGGTTTGAGATAACCTTGTCTGCACTTCCCGCACGAGTCTTCCAGCATGAATTTGATCACCTACAGGTGCTTTTTAATTCCATTCATGCAAGAGTTATGTTTAACTGTACTTCCCCAAAAATTTATGGTTGTTTGGAACTCTCAGGTTCTCCCCCTCACACATTTCCACTTTTCGTTAACATTCATCAAAGACTGTATATGCTACTCCAGATTTTTTAACTCAACAGCAGCACTGTTGAGCAGTCCAATAAAAAGAATCAAAGTGTCGCTTCAGTTCAGTAGTCTTCCCAGTTTTGATTCTTTTTATTGGACTGCTCAACAGTGCTGCTGTTGAGTTAAAAAATCTGGAGTAGCATATACAGTCTTTGATGAATGTTAATTAGAAAGCGCATGGATGCACAATTTGCTTTAACTGCTATACTTAGTTCCAGTTGGACATTTCCCTTTAACGTAAGTCAGCAATGTGCAGGGAGTTCTTTTCTTTGAAAAAATGACTGATGAAGTCCTGGACACCATCCGTGAAGATTTAGTGGTTAGTGGATGATTGTTAAAGTTGGCAGATATACATCTAGCAGATGGTACACTTGGGAACCAAGATTTTTGTTGTTTATCTTTGAAACTGGATTTCACAGGCTCTGGAAAAGAAATATGAGGAGAAGACTGGGTTGCCGACCCCTGAAAGCATAACTACACGGAAACTAAAGAAGGCTCCTGCTGGATTTGGCAAATCATGAGTTTACTGAAATCTACCAAAAAACTCAGGTTTTTGGTGCCTTATCTTAATTTCATTTGTTTATTATCTTACTACATGTGCTTAATACTTGCTATGTGATGTATGCAGGTTATTTGTGTGATGAAGCACAAACTGGGAATGCCAGCTTTTGCAGAGATGTGGTACGATACACTTGTGCTTTGATATCTTGAAACTTTCCAAAAGTGTGTCCTGAGGTTTATCCTTCTATTAATACCATTTTGCTTAGGAATGGATTACCACAGTAATGAATTGAAAAAAGGGTGTAAGTACATTTGATCAAGCTTGAAAATCAAGAAATGGCCTTGTTGACATCTCTTTTTATTTATTTTTCCTTGATGAGTGTTTGTTGTTTGAAACTTTGAATACTTAAGGTTATTGTAGTTATGTGTGGAGAAACCCCTTCAACCTTAAGCATAACTTTTTAAAACCTCCATCTTATCCTACAATGTTTTAAGCAATGGAATATCCTACTTAACAGGAAAAATTTAGGATGGATCCACTTCTTTCGTGTTAACTAATGGAATATCCTAATAATTAAAAAAAAGTGAAGAAAAGGATGAATCCACTGTTTTCATCTTTACTCTAAAAGTCTGAATAATTTATCTCATTTACATTTACTTGTCCATCCACCAAATGTGATGACATACGAGAAGTGTAGGGCCTGGAAATATTAGGGCCTAGAGGGCTGATCTGAGACTTTCAGTTGTTGATTTTGGTATTGCTGTGCTTCCAAGGATGAATTGAGGACCTAAAATGGGTTGCTGTTTGGTTAGTAAGAGGAAACCAAAGGAATTGAATTACCAAGTCTCGGGAGCTATAGTGCAGAAAACTATGGAAGAACAGGATCAGAATTTGTGGAGGGCTGGAGGCGATGAAATGTGAGGAAAAGGGAAATCTAGTCCATGAAAGTTGATGGAGCTTTATATCAATAAGCCTATATCTCTCACTTTTAGATGTGGGGATTTAGAAGTTAGAATATGAAGATGACAGAAGCACGCACGCAGAAGATGTGATGTATGTATATGTGCTTAAGGAGAAGGGAGATGGAATACATATAAAATCAGTTATTATAGAAAAGTACATATAATACAATCATCTTTTATGGAGCAAGAGGCCTAAAGTTTTGTGCATTACCCTAAAGTTTGTGCAGAAAAGAGCCTGATATTTAAGTGGAGAAGGGTAGAGGGGCGAGCCCATTATCCATCGAGTTTTGAACCGTGCATCACTGGCCCTCGTGGATTTCTCGGTTATCAAAAAAGTTTTGTGCATTACCCAGAAAAGGATAGTGCTAGAAATTGGCTAGTTGCATATGCAAAATTGTGTTTTGAAATATTTATTTTGTTAATAACTTGTAAAAAGGCCGCATGTTTCGGAGCACATTTGTAAAATTTGTTTAGAGAAGACAAGTCAAGAGTATAGTGCAAGTTCTGCCTTTTGAACTGCAAACAGATACTGGGGATAAATAAGACCAGACCTAAAGGAATTTGGTCAAATTAATGATATATAGTGAGCTTTATACGCTATTCTCTGTCTAATATCTAACAACACATTTTGCACCATTTAAGCTAATTACTTCCTCCTGTTTGCTCATTCGCAATTACTACCACAAGGTCATGACTTCGTATTTCACTTGTCTAGAAACTGACTATCAGAAATTGCCTGAATATTTGACATTAGCAATAGTCTATTATACTTTTATACTTGGCGCCTCTCTCAAAATTTTCAACAAGAATCCGCATAAAAAATCTATTGGAGTCATAATACGTGTTCATAGTTCTCCAATTGTTTTCCAACAGAATGGTTTGAAAACTCTTTTTTCTGGTAAAAGTTTAAGCTCTACTATTGTCAAAGTTGTACCTCCGAATGGCAAGAAATCACCTACAAGCAAAATGAACAGTTTTTATGTATATGTTTCTTTTAGGAATTGGTATGATATCCTTTCACAGCCTCTGCTGATGTCTGATGATGGCAGTTTCCCCATCGAAATAGAATGATCAATCATGATAGGGGTTTAAACCCCCGAAACTTGAATAACCGAGAACATGCTGAGCATGAGCCACAGTTTATAGCGAGACTGGTGAGAATGCGTTATTGTCTGAGAGATTTTTTTAAAAAGAAGAGGGAGATTTGTGGAGTTATGGAAGTTAAATTTGAGACGGAGTCATCCTACCCCAAACCGCCAGTGCTACTTCCATGCCCAGGTCCACAGTTGGTGTTGTGTATTTATGCAGCTGAACATATAATCTTTATAGCAAGACAATATCTCCTGTCAAATGACTTCAGCCGGTAATTACATGTCTCGGACTTGTTCTCTGTTCCATGCCTGCTTGGCTGTGGAAATGAACTAAAATGTACTATATGAATTTGTCATAACTTACTTGTTTAGTCACTGATGTATTATATACATCATGATAACTGGTGCCGGTCTAGACCTGCAATGGCGGAAGTAATCCGGTGGATCATGCATTGAGTTCTAACTTCTAAGTTTGCAGGTTGGGTGATGCTGCAACCGGGATAACTCCCAGAAAACCTGAATGCTTGGGCTTTACTCAATAAATTTGAGCCTCCATTTTATTGTCAGATTTTGATAAAGTTTTCTACAATTATTCTGGCAATTTAGTTCAGCCTGTGTGCTTCGCTGCCAGGGTCCAGGAGGCACAAAGAGAGGCATGCTTAATCGCATGTTTACCCATTAATATTCTTATGCAGGAGGAAAGAATTGGAATGGAAAGCTGGAACTAATTAATCGGACAGTACCTAGTCCAGTGAAGTGCTGTCCATCTTCTTGCTTGAGTTCCCTGACCACGTTCACGTAATGTTATCCCTTTTAAGCTTTGGGAAATCGAGCTATATATTGTAGTAAGTCTTATGATCCCCTAATATTGGAAACACGAACGGGGGAAACTAGATGTTGGTTTTCCTCTTTACTTCCATCTATGTTGCGCGGATTCTCTAAAAATGTTGCCACACCCGTGTCGGATCCTCCAAAAATACACTACTTTTGGAGGATCCGAAGCGCACCCGGCACCATTTTTGCAGAGTCCGAGCAACATAGGCTTCCATAGCTTTCTTGTCAGAATCTTAATCATCTCAGAAATATTGCATTTTTGGATTTCAAACGAGTTAAGCAATACCCTTGCCAGAAAAGGAAAAGAGGGGTTAGAAGTATGGCTCCTCTTGATCGTGGTAAACTCTTGATAAACCATATGTAAACTCTATTGCATGGTAGTTGGGTCGGCTATTTGGAATTTTCACAATCCATTTCGTTCCATTTTCCCTTAAGCTTTTTCGGGGAAAAAAAATAAGTGGCAATATTTAGGAAATATTTTTAGTTACCTAGCAGCAGTAGGTATTCTACAAAAATAATTATATTTTTAGCAGGAAGCTATAAATATCGACCCAGAATCACGATTTGAAAAATCTAAAGCATTCAATTCCAAAAAAAATAAAAAATAAAAAATAAAAATCCAAAGCAGTTCCGATTCTTCTCCTTAACTTCCTAAATTAGCGCCGAACAATGACGAAGAGAAGTTAATGCGTTTTTTGTTGCTACGTGCATATATGAGATTAATGGACTATATTTCATTTTGGAATACATATCTTATATTTATTTTCTAAAACTTTTATGACCCCAAATTAGCATGACTCTGCAAGTTTTTGTCAAACAATATTGAATTGTACAGTATGTGTATACAAATGGTATAATTATATATACCATTGGTATAAAGTTTTATTTTTTATTGCATGTCAATATAAATTTTTATACAGTATAATGATGGTTTTAATAGTTTATAACATTATACTACACACACACACACACACACACACACACACACACACACACACACACACACACACATATATATATATATATATATATATATATATATATATATATATATATATATTATAAAAGCATGAATACAATGTTGGTTTACAAAAATAATATTATAATATTAAGCATAATAACTCATAACATAACCGGAATTCTAGATATTAGCCTTACAATCCTATTAGTTGTAGGACATAATATTACACGGTAGGAATCCTACATGATTACCTTTAGGAATCCTATTAGTATAATTACTTTCAGGCTGTCTAATTCATATAAAATTGAACAAGTAAATATCTTTAGTCATGTAATCCTATTGCTTTTAGGATATACTTTTTAAAAATTTCTATTACTAATTTAATTCGAAAACGTATTATAATGTCCTCTTACTAATTTAATTTGAGAATGTATTATATTGTCAAAATTAATTTAGAAAAATGAGAGCCTATATTATTATAAAAGTATAGATATAATATTAATATACCAAAATATTCCTAAAATAGTAAACATAAGAACTCATAGGTAAGGGCATAACTGCAATGACTTATTTTTTGGACTACAATACTTTCTCTGCTAATTTTTAATATTTAATATTTTAAAATTAATAAAATTTATCTATTAAAATCTTATTAAAAATATGTAGGAAAGTTTAATAAAATCAATTTTATCAGAATCCTCTATATTGGCAATACATTAGCACTCCATAATGTCCAATACCAAAAATATTAAAAGTAATATTAAATAAACTGCATAAAGAATTAAAATTGAGGAAAAATACCCCCACGATAATATATTATTATATTATATTTGAACTATTTTTCTACTCAAATAATATGTTTTATCAATTTTTCGCGTAATATTAAAAAATACCCAATTATTAAACAACAACTAAAAGATATTTAAGAATATAAATGTGTGAAAGAGAAAAAAATGGCTGGTAAGAGTCAATACCACTAATAATTCTACAGATATAAGGATCTAAAAGTGACATGTCATATCAATTTTTTACTCTTTGAAAATAAAAGTTATGGTGGATAAAATTAATTTTAAGATTAAATATTCAAAACAAGAGATGAACTAATATTAATATCTGAATCAACATAGTGTAAATTATTTTTATGTTAAAATCAAATAATTAAATTTTTTAATTAATTATTTAGCAAGAGAATCCAATTAAATTATTTTTTAAATTTATTATATGAGTAAAATTCTTATTCAAGTTAAAAAAAACCTTAGGGTACATAAACTTATTCCATAAAAAGAGCGTTAGAATAAAATTAAAAAGGTTAACATATTATTAAGAATCAAAATGATATACAAGTGTCTGAGGAAGTACAATCAAAACTAAATCCAAAACAAGAACAAGCTTTCAAGACTATATTATAAAGAGTTGACACTGCTATAATATAATTATTCTTTGTAGATGCCTTTGACAGAATCGAAATAATATTTCTATGTCATGTATTACTTGCAAATATCATATCAAGAGGCATGACAATGTTAGCAGTAATAGCAAGTGGTGTACCAACAACGATTTTATTATGAGGTCACTCACTTTAAATTTGATATACCTTTTCAAACAACTTAAATAACCATCACAAATATATCAAAGCAGAGCAATGATGCTAAATTTATAAGGAAAAACAATTGATAATATGGAATGAAGTACTTATGGCTAAGTGTCAAACGAAGTTCTAGAGATATATTGGATATTAATAAACCGTTTGGTGGAAAATTAATGGTTTGGGAGGTGATTTCTGTCAAGTACTATCAGTAGTTCCAAAATCGACAAAAATAGAGACTGTAAAAGCTAACTTGCCAAAGTTATACTTCTAGCCTCAAATGAAAAAGATTGAACTGACAAGAAATATAAAGTAAGAACAGATCTAGTATTCAGCGTCTTCTTGCTTTGTGTCGGAAACGAATAAGAGCATCCAATAAAAGATGATTTATTTTTTCCTGAACACTTGGTTATCGATCCCAATGGTAATAGTAGTGCATTTAATAAGAGAAATATTTCTATTATTAGATTAAAACGCAATTTGTGCAAATCGCATGATAGAATTAAAAAGATATCTTAGCTAGCAGAAATGAATATGTTAATCAACTAAATAAAAGGTTGATTGCAAAATTTTATAGTAAAAATAAAATATTTTTCAGTTTTTGACTCATCAGAAAATGATACCAATAATTACTACCAAGAAGAATACTTAAATACTTTAATACCAAATGTCCTTCTACCATACATATTTATTGTAAAGTTTATTATTTCTTACGTATGTTAGTATCACCGTATATATAATAGACTAAGTTAAAATTGATCTTCCATTGTATATAGGTTAATTTTGAAAAAAACAATATACGTCATGCTACTGAAAAACTTAGATACGCCGAATAGCTTATGTAATAGCACACATATGGTATAAAAGTTTTGACAATAACGTCATATACACAAAAATTATGATATTGATCAATGTGCTTCTAAGTATATTATTATTCCTGAATTCAATTTTCGTCTTCCGAAACTAAGGTATATTCTTTTAAATTTGTGTGAAAATAATTTTTAGTATGTTTATGTTTTGCAAATATAACAAATAAAGTATAAGGACAAATATCCTAAATATTGAACTATATTTACCGCAATATATTTTTTTGCACAAACAACTGTATGTTGCACTTTCAAGAGGGATATCAAGATCGACAACAAGAGTTTTGGTTAAGGTAGAGCAACCAAAGCATTAGGAGAAAACAAACACAAAAAAATATTGTCCACAAAGAAGTGTTCGTTAAGATACCATCACATTAAATACTTTTAAAATATAATACTTAATTATCTAACTAATATGACAAAATTGATCATTTGTGTAAGTTTTGATTATGTCCTTTTATTTTAAATTCATGTACTATGCTAATGTAATAATATTTTTCGACATTTAGATGATTGTTGTATTATTATATATAAAATTTCTCTCATTAATTAAATTTTATTGTTCCTTCATATAATTAAATGTTTAAATCATCACGTGACATTATTAACGTGCAACGCACGTTTATAGATACTAGTATATATACACGCACAAACACTATTATAATACCATGAATATACGTATTCCATGTATATATTTAATTATCTACTATTATTACATTAAAACACAATATATACATACAATGACTGAAGGATTCAGTATACTCTGTATATTAATATACTTAAAAATACCATTGTAATTGTAACGACCCGATTGGTCGTTTTGAGCATCTGCACTTCGCTCGGTAGTTTGAGGCCTCAGAATGGGGTTCCGTCAGTTCTGTTAGCTCCGTTGGGTGATTTTGGACTTAGAAGCGCGCCCGGGTTGTAATTTGGAGGTCCGTAGTCGAATTAGTCTTGAAATGGCAAAAATTGGATTTTTGGGAAGTTTGACCGGGAGTGAACTTTTTGATATCGGGGTCGAATTTTAATTTTGTAAGTTGGATTAGGTCCGTAATGCCAAGTGTGACTTGTGTGCAAAATTCAAGGTCAATTGGACGTGATTTGATAGGTTTTGACATCGGTTGTAGAAGTTGAAGTTTCAAAGTTAATTGATTTTGACTTGATGTGCGATTTATCATTTCGAGGTTTCGATGCATGATTTGAAGCTTCGAGTAGGTTCGTTTCATCATATGGAACTTGTATACAACATTTGGCGCCATTTGGAGTTGATTTGATATGGTTCGGACGCTTGGTTGCGATTTTAGAAGTTCTTGAAGTTTCCTTTGATCTTCATGCGTTTTGGCATCCGTTTCGTGATTCTATAGGTTATTTTAATGTTTTGATCGCTCGAGCGAGTTCGTGTTATATTTTTAGACTTCTGTGGGTGTTTGGTTTGGAGCCTCGTGGGCTCGGGTGAGTTTCGACTTGGCTTCAGAATGCTTTTCCATAATATTTGAGTGTTGGTGCTGGTGTCATCGCATTTGCGAAGAAACGCTCCGCATTTGCAATGTGGGGCTATCCGCATTGGCGATGGACCCTGCCGCTTTTGCAAAATGTTGGTCTTCGCATTTGCGAAGTATATGGTCGCAAATGCGACCTTGACAGAAAACCTTCTGATTCGCATTTGCGATAAGTTGTTCGCATTTGCGGGGGTCGCATTTGCGAACCCCCTGTCGCAAATGCGACATCTGCAGCCTGCTAATTTTGAGAATTCCGAGTCTTAGCTTCATTTTTGTTATATTTTGAATCCTAGCTTCGATGGGAGGTGATTGTGTGAAGGGATTTTCATACCAAATCATTGGGTAAGTACCTCTAATCAATTCTCAACTACATTTTATGATTTTACATAAGATTTAACATCAAATTCATGAGAATCTAGGGAAAAATTTGGGAATTTTGTCAAAACTTTGAAAAATGAAAATTTGGGATTTGAGAGTCGAATAGGACTTGTATTTGAAAACAAAACACGTATTTGGACTCGTGAGGCTATGGGTAGTCAAGACTTACCCATGGACCCGGGTTTTGACCGGAAGGGCCCAAGGTTTGACTTTTATTGACTTTTTAGAAATTGAATAAAAATTACAGCTTTATTAATTGAAATTGTTTTCCCTTGCATTGTGTGATGTATTTAAGTCGTCTTTGGCTAGATTGAGCCGAGCGGAGGTGAATTTGTAAAGGAAAAAGCTAAATTGAGTATTGAGTTAGCCGAATTGAGGTAAGTGTCTTGCCTAACTTTGTTAAGGAAATTTTTCCTACTATTTGACATTGTTTGTTACATGCGGGGGTGATACATATATGTGGTGACGAGCATATATGCATGTGACAAGGTTTAACCATGCTCGGGGGTAAATTATATTATAAATTGTGTCTTGTAGAATTACGTGACCTTCTTGTTTCATGCCTTACTTGACTCCTAGATACTAATATCATAGTATTAAATGTTAGAAACTAAGACTTAGCTTGTTATAACTTGATCAAATTTGATGGAATTCTAAAAACACATTGAGGCGTCTAATTCGGTCATCACTATGCATAATCATTAATACATTGCTACAACCGATATTCTTGAGATACTAGATTCTATACTTGTGTAGTGGATCATTTGTGAGATTTGTTGGAATACTTGAATAATAAGGTTCTTGCGGGTTTATTGAACTATTGTTGGCTTGGAAAGTTATGATTGGGATTCATTTGGAATATTCGTTTAAACACTCATTGACGTTATTTATGCTTCCTACCTTGTTTGTCATTGATATATATATATATATATGCCTCGTAAGGAAGAGTGTAAAGCACGAAGGGTGATGCCGTGCCATTATTTATACATTATCATGTGAGGGAGAGTGTAAAGCACAAAGGGTGATGCCGTGCCATATTATCTGAGAGTTAAAGCACGAAGGGTGATGCCATGCCATATTATTGAGAGTAAAATCACGAAGGGTGATGTCGTGCCATATTATTGAGAGTAAAAGCACGATGGGTGATGCCGTGCCATATCATTTGTGAGTAAAAGCACGAAGGGTGATGCCGTGCCATGTTATGTGAGTAAAAGCACGAAGGGTGATGCCGTGCCATTGCATTTATATTATCATGCTTTTGTGTTATTGCGAGTTTATGGCACGAAGGGTGTTTCCGTGCAAGTGAGGACGAGGGACATGCATTATGTTGTGATATCTTTTTCTTGCAGATATCTTCATGTCTTTACCTTGAATTGTTACTATCGTACTTACGGTTCTTATGTGACTTGTCGTCACTGTTCTGTCTTTATTCTCTATCTCAATTGTTGTTGTATTGCCCATGCCTTCTACTTGCTTAACTTGTAAATATCATGCCTACTTCCTGTTGTTAAAATTGTATCCATGTCATATCTGTTTTGTTGCACTTAGGTACAGGTCTTCTTCCATGTTAGTCATTCATGTCTCTACTTGTTAACTTATAAAGATCATGTGTCCCCTTTCTTATTTGTTATATCTGTATTCATGCCTCCACCATGCTAGTTAGTTGACGTTACATTTATTTTTCTAATTGTTGTCATTACCTTTATGCTTTCCGCCTAGTTTGTTACTGATGTCCTTATATACATTCTCGTTCATTATTACTACTTGCGTATTTCCTACTTTGTCATTTCTGTTATCGGTATTTTTGCCCTTCGGTTGGTACTGTTTTATGCATATTTGATGAGGATGAGATAAATGCACGAAGGGTGTTGTCGTGCCGTTGAATTTGATGTCTTGAGTGTTTCTCTCACACTATGAAAGTTTTGAGGTGATTATTGTGGTTCATTGGGGTTCGCTCTAAGGAAAGGATTAGTTGAGATATTGGAAACTGTTGGATTGTGATCTCTTCTAGTATTCTATTATTGCTTTGTACATTCGTTCGTGTGCTCTATTATGTTATACTGTAGTATAGTTCTATTGTTAGTTACATTACAAATTTTATTAGTGAGCATCTTTTAACTAAAAAGTCCCGTCACTACTTCGACGAGGTTAGACAAAATACTTACTGAGTACATGGAGTCGGTTGTACTCATACTGCACTTCTGCACCTTATGTGCAGACTTTTGGAGCGGAGCTGCTAGTGATGTAGGGAGCGGACCCTGAAGATGTTCGTGCATTCCGGATGTAGATGCCACTTGTCCTTGGTAGCTTTAGATTTTGTTAATCTGTTTATGTATCCTTCATACAGATCGTGTAAGTTATTTTTTTGTATCAACTTTGTAAATTCTAAGTCTTAGAAGCTCATGATTTGTACTACCAGTTCTTGGGTTAATTTGTAAAAGTTCGGACAATCCTTCACTATTTTTCAATAATTTCATTTGGCTTGTATTGTTTTGTTAGTTGGCTTATATAGCGGGTCGAGTTAGGTGCCATCACGACTTGTGATTTTTGGGTCGTGACAAGTTGGTATCAGAGCTCTAGGTTCATAGGTTCTACGAGTCTTGAGCAAGTGTCTAGTAGAGTCTTGAGGATCGGTATGATGACGTCCATACCTATCTTCGAGAGGCTACAGGGCATTTAGGATAAACTTCTTGTCTTTCTTTCCTTATCGTGCGGCATTGATTCAATTTGGAGCGTAACTACTTGAATTCTTTCCATGCATTCGTATGCGCATACGAGCGCTCAGTATCGGCGGATCATCGACGGCTTGTGAGTCCATGGATAAGATGCGAGATGTGATTCTTGTGTGCTGATGATTGGTCAGTCTGGAGGACTTACGGCCAGGTTTTGACTGCATCTTGAGCATGGGGATTTCGGTTGTGTGAGCATGTGCTTTTGGACTTATACGTCCGGTAGTATCCCTATGAGTGGAATTTATGGCAGGCGAGTGGTTGGATGACTAAATGACAAGTAGGATGTTACTGCGGGCTATGTTCAGATGATTTGAAGGCGACGAGAAGAGTCTGCTTGAGGTGTAAAGAGGGCTAATGGGTGCTTGATTTTTGTCTTGATGTGACGTATAGTCTCGAGTTATGAGTGTATTGAAATGTTTTCATGTTGTTTAATTGTGGAACGAATTTGATTCTCATGCCTCATTGATGAGTTCAGACTCAGGAAGATTAAGCGGTGGCATAACAGTTGTGGCTAGAGTTTAAGATTTACACTGGATGGTGTCGAGGCTCGCGGTATTTCTATATCATTGTGGATTATGTGTTTCATTAACAGGAAGACTAAGTGGTGGAGGAAACAACTTTGGATTCACAGAAGGTCTCTTCAGAGCGGTTGCCTCGGTTGTGGTGCTTTAGGTGTGCTAAGAGGAAATGTAACAACTTATGGGGCTTAGGGGGGTGTGGTTTTTATGCTAGAATCTCCTATGGCGAGATTTGGGGTAAGGATCATGGTGTTCTCGCAAGAAGGGGTATCAGCTTGAGGGTAAATTGGAAGGAACTCGGAGGAAACATGGCAGATTGATAGTAACTTGGATCAACACGGTAATGATATGATCGGTTCTTTGGGTACTTACGATATGGTGAGTCTCCACAGGTGTTTCGAGGCAATGCTCATGGGTTTTGGGAAACTGCGTGGCTTGGTTGAGATAGAGGGATTCGGTTATGATAGTTTGGTTATGTGCAAATAGATTCCAAGGGGTTCTCGATGATTTCTATCACGGTTCGGGGTGAATATTTCTTACTGGTGTGAGGAACGTGTTGCGTATTGGGATTTCCTCCTAGATAAGATCAAATAGAAAGTTTCTGATTGATCGGGATTGAGTTTTTTATGTGCAAGGTCACGGTTCAGTTTTGAAGGGAAGGTCATGAATTCTTAGAGAGCACAAACGAATTCAGATGTCTAGAGGGATGTTATTACTACTTGGTATTACCTGAGAAGGGTGTACATTTCAGAAGGCACATCGTGTTTTGACTTACGGATGCATTATTGATATTGCGGTGCTCGCCTGGTTAGTCGACTGCTGCGATTCAGATTTTGTTATGTGGCACAGAAGAATTTTAGAAGTATTCCTCGTGGGATAATCGTGTTCGAGAGATGTGTTAGACATTTGGGTGGTGGAGTTGGGATCAGATAGGGTGACTCGTGTGTTCTTAATGGATTGGAGATTGGGAGTTCTCAGAAGCAGATTGATTCATGGTTGTGGACTGTGATATATGTCCAATGTTAGCCAGATAATATTGTGTTATGGGTATGTCGTTGTGGAATTTTGGAGGGTTATTTGTTCGTTTGGGGATGACCGGAGTTGATTTGGGGTCCCATTGGTAGTCCCAATGAGGATGTGTATTCTGTATCGGACCGGATTTGCTTGCTCCTGCGCAACTGGTACCTCAGGTATATCGTCAGGCGGAGTAGATGCTATTCGCACCTTGGTCTATGTTATGTGTTCCTCTCTTATGCGATGACGGATTGTGAGGATTACATGGTTCTCCGCACACATATTATATTTCAGTTTAGGATTCATGGCGCTATGGGCGAGATGGCCTTTGTGATGTTTATTTGCTTATTGAACCACAACTATGCTTGTCCTTCTCAGTATTGTTTGTTCCTAATAATTCTCCCACATTTATATTTTGTGCACTCTATTGTGCTTGATACTGACGCACATGTGAAAGGTGAGCCCGAGTACTATGGCTCGATGGGTACCCTATGTGGATTTAAATGATGAGGTCGGGTTACATGCCGCAACGGTACTGTGGTGAGATTTAACTCCTAATGCTTACTTCGTGTAGTTTTGCTTTCACCTTGTTGAAAATAGTTCATAGGAAAATGCTAAAATTTCCCTGCCTGCTTAGCTTGTTTAGTAGTCTTCTTATTTAACTCTCTTACTGTTATCTCTCATGTCTGAATTATTACTTGTTGGTGTTCGGGACCGTGTTGTGTGGGGCTCCATATGATCATTGTTGATACTTGTCGGTGGGGCTGCTTGTATTGCCTGAGATGAGGTTTCTAGGCTTGAGATTTTCACTATCGTATTGGGATGAGGAAGGTTTGGGAGAATAACACTATATTTTGCTGAGGATTTGGGCAATGGCCCTGGTCAGACGAGTGGGTTTCTTGGCTTAGTGATCAGATGATTGGTTAAGAGGTTATGCTTGTTTCTTTCATCATCGACATGGTATGAAGATTTTGAACGAGGCTCTAATCGATATGAGGTTTGCTACCGGCACCGCATTTGTTTTCAGGCAGTAATGGTGGTAAGTAGTTCCTGCTGTGATTTTCCGAGTGATGGGGTGTAACATGCGATTTCATCTTGGGGTTTATGGTTATGACCTAATACAACTTGTTCAGGCTTATACAGTGTGTAGATGTGAGATTTGGGGCTTGTAATGAATTTAGGGTGTTAGAGATTGGGTTCAAAGGTTTAAGGACCAAGGTTGAAGTAAGGATCTCTAGTTAGGTAGTGTTGGCAGGTTTATATAGAGCAGGATGACGTGGGATCACCCCCGGGTATATGCATAGTAAGGTTACACCGTGGGTTGATAGCTTTGGGACGACCCCTAACACGTTTGAGGACGAACGTGTGTTTAAGTAGTCGAGGATGTAATGACCCGACTGGTCGTTTTGAGAATCTACACTTCGCTCGGTAGTTTGAGGCCTCGGAATGGGGTTCTGTCAATTTCGTTAGCTCCGTTGGGTGATTTTGGACATAGAAGCGCGTCTGGGTTGTTGTTTGGAGGCCTGTAGTCGAATTAGTCTTGAAATGGCGAAAGTTGGATTTTTGGAAAGTTTGACCGGGAGTAGACTTTTTGATATCGGGGTCAGATTTTGATTCTGGAAGTTGGAGTAGGTCCGTAATGCCAAGTGTGACTTGTGTGCAAAATTCGAGGTCAATTGGACGTGATTTGATAGGTTTCATCATCGGTTGGAGAAGTTGAAGTTTCAAAGTTCATTGATTTTGACTTGAGGTGCGACTCGTCGTTTCGAGGTTTCTATGCATGATTTGAAGCTTCGAGTAGGTTCGATTCGTCATATGGATATTGTATGCAAAATTTGGCGCCATTTGGAGTTGAATTGATATGGTTCAGACGCTTGGTTGCAATTTTAGAAGTTCTTGAAGTTTCCTTTGATCTTCATGCATTTTGACGTCCGATTCGTGAATCTAGAGTTTATTTTGATGTTTTGATCACTCGATCAAGTTCATGTTATATGTTTAGACTTCTGTGGGTGTTTGGTTTGGAGCCTCGTGGGCTCGGGTGAGTTTCGGCTTGGTTTCGAAATGATTTTCCATAATATTTGAGTGTTGGTACTGGTGTCATCGCATTTGCGATGTTTTTGTCGCAAATGCAGTAGTCGCAATTGCGAAGCAGCCATCGCATTTGCGAAAATTGGGCTGCTGGGGAAGATTCGCATTTGCGAAAAAACCCTCCGCATTTGCGATGTGGGGTTATTCGCATTTGCGATGGACCCTGCCGCTTTTGCGAAATATTGGTCTTCGCATTTGCTAAGTATATGGTCACAAATGCAAACTTGACAGGAAACCTTCTGGTTCGCATTTGCGATAAGTTGTTCACATTTGCGGGGGTCACATTTGCGAACCCCCTATCACAAATGCGACATCTGTAGCCTGCTAAATGCTGAGAATTCCGAGTCTTAGCTTTATTTTTGTTATATTTTGAATCCTAGCTTCGATGGGAGGCGATTTTGTGAAGGGATTTTCATACCAAATCATTGGGTAAGTACTTCTTATCAATTCTCAACTACATTTCATGATTTTAATTAAGATTTAACATCAAATTCATGAGAATCTAGGGAAAAATTTGGGAATTTTGTCAAAACTTTGAAAAATGAAAATTTGGGATTTAAGAGTCGAATAGGACTCGTATTTGAAAACAAAACACGTATTTGGACTCGTGAGGCTATGGGTAGTCAAGACTTACCCATGGACCCGGGTTTTGACCGGAAGGGTCCGAGGTTTGACTTTTGTTGACTTTTTAGAAATTGAATAAAAATCACAGCTTTATTAATTGAAATTGTTTTCCCTTGCATTGTGTGATGTATTTAAGTCGTCTTTGGCTAGATTGAGCCGATCGGAGGTGAATTTGTAAAGGAAAAATCTAAATTGAGTATTAAGTTAGCCGAATTGAGGTAAGTGTCTTGTCTAACTTTGTTGAGGAAATTTTTCCTACTATTTGACATTGTTTGTTACATGCGGGGGTGATACATATATGTGGTGACGAGCATATATGCATGTGACAAGGTTTAACCATGCTCGGGGGTAAATTATATTATAAATTGTGTCTTGTAGAATTACGTGACCTTCTTGTTTCATGCCTTACTTGACTCCTAGATACTAATATCATAGTATTAAATGTTAGAAACTAAGACTTAGCTTGTTATAACTTGATCAAATTTGATGGAATTCTAAAAACACATTGAGGCGTCTAATTCGGTCATCACTATGCATAATCATTAATACATTGCTACGTCCGATATTCTTGAGATACTAGATTCTATACTTGTGTAGTGGATCATTTGTGAGATTTGTTGGAATATTTGAACAATAAGGTTCTTGCGGGTTTATTGAACTATTGTTGGATTGGAAAGTTGTGATTGGGATTCATTTGGAATATTCGTTTAAACACTCATTGACGTTATTTATGCTTCCTACCTTGTTTGTCATTGATATATATATATATATATGCCTCGTAAGGAAGAGTGTAAAGCACGAAGGAAGAGTGTAAAGCACGAAGGGTGATGCCATGCCATTGTTTATACATTATCATGTGAGGGAGAGTGTAAAGCACAAAGGGTGATGCCGTGCCATATATCGACATCGGTTGTAGAAGTTGAAGTTTCAAAGTTCATTGATTTTGACTTGATGTGCGATTTATCATTTCGAGGTTTCTATGCATGATTTGAAGCTTCGAGTAGGTTCGTTTCGTCATATGGAACTTGTATACAACATTTGGCGCCATTTGGAGTTGATTTGATATGGTTCGGACGCTTGGTTGTGATTTTAAAAGTTCTTGAAGTTTCCTTTGATCTTCATGCGTTTTGGCATCCGATTCGTGATTCTATAGGTTATTTTAGTGTTTTGATTGCTCGAGCGAGTTCGTGTTATATTTTTAGACTTCTGTGGGTGTTTGGTTTGGAGCCTCGTGGGCTCGGGTGAGTTTCGACTTGGTTTCAGATGCTTTTCCATAATTTTTGAGTGTTGGTACAGGTGTCATCGCATTTGCGATATTTTTGTCGCAAATGAGCCATCGCATTTGCGAAGAAACGCTCCGCATTTGCGATGTGGGGATATCCGCATTTGCGATGGACCCTGCCGCTTTTGCAAAATGTTGGTCTTCGTATTTGCGAAGTATATGGTCGCAAATGCGACCTTGACAGAAAACCTTCTGATTCGCATTTGCGATAAGTTGTTCGCATTTGCGGGGGTCGCATTTGCGAACCCCCTTTCGCAAATGCGACATCTGCAGCCTGCTAATGTTGAGAATTCCGAGTCTTAGCTTCATTTTTGTTATATTTTGAATCCTAGCTTCGATGGGAGGCGATTTTGTGAAGGGATTTTCATACCAAATCATTGGGTAAGTACCTCTAATCAATTCTCAACTACATTTCATGATTTTACATAAGATTTAACATCAAATTCATGGGAATCTAGGGAAATATTTGGGAATTTTGTCAAAACTTTGAAAAATGAAAATTTGGGATTTGAGAGTCGAATAGGACTCGTATTTGAAAACAAAACACGTATTTGGACTCGTGAGGCTATGGGTAGTCAAGACTTACCCATGGACCCGGGTTTTGACCGGAAGGGCCCGAGGTTTGACTTTTGTTGACTTTTTAGAAATTGAATAAAAATCACATCTTTATTAATTGAAATTGTTTTCCCTTGCATTGTGTGATGTATTTAAATCTTCTTTGGCTAGATTGAGCCGAGCGAAGGTGAATTTGTAAAGGAATAAGCTAAATTCAGTATTGAGTTAGCTGAATTGAGGTAAGTGTCTTGCCTAACTTTGTTGAGAAAAATTTTCCTACTATTTGACATTGTTTGTTACATGCAGGGTGATACATATATGAGGTGACGAGCATATATGCGTGTACCAGGGTTAACCATGCTCGGGGGTAAATTATGTTATAAATTGTGTCTTGTAGAATCACGTGACCTTCTTGTTTCATGCCTTACTTGACTCCTAGATACTAAGATCATAGTATTAAATGTTAGGAACTAAGACTTAGCTTGTTATAACTTGATCAAATTTGATGGAAATTCTGAGAAAACGTTGATGTGTCTAATTCGGTCATTAATATGGATAGTCATTAATACATTGTGTAACGATCCGACCGGTCGTTTTGAGCTCTAGCGTGTCATTCAGCGGTTTGAGACCCTGAGCAGCTTCACTTAAGGTATTATGACTTGTACGTATGGTAGGAATTGAATTTCGGGAAGTTCGGAGTTAGTTTGGGAAGAAAATTCTAATTTCGAAAACCTTAAGTTGGAGGAATAGACTAAAGTTTGATTTTTGATTAAACGACCTTGGAATCGGGATTTGAAGGTTCCAACAGGTTTGTATGATGATTTTGGACTTGGGCGTATGCCCGGATCGGGTTTTGGATGACCCGGGAGCGTTTCGGCGCCTATTGGGGAAATTGGCATTTTAAAAGAATTTCATAAATTTGGGTTGAAGTGCATTTCAATGTTATCGATGTACGTTTGGGATTTCGAGTATGGGAATAGCTCTGTGTGATGATTTTGGTATTGGGAGCGTGTCCGGAAGTGGATTCGGAGGCCCGTCGGTCATTTTGGGATAATTTGGCGAAAGTTAGGAATTTGAAGGTTTTTGAGAAGTTTGACCGGAAGTAGACTTTTTTATATCGGGGGTGGATTCCGATTTCGGAAATTGGAGTAGGTCCGTAATGTCAATTATGACTTGTGTGCAAAATTTGAGGTCAATCGGACGTAATTTGATAGGTTTCGGCATCGAAGGTAGAAGTTTGAAGTTCTAAAGTTCATTAAGCTCGAATTGGGATGTGATTCGTGTTTTTAACGTTGTTTGATGTGAATTGGAGGCTGGACTAAGTTCGTAATATGATTTCGGACATGTTGGTATATTTGGTTAAGGTTCCGGGGGCCTCAGGTGGGTCCCGGATGGTTAACGGAGCAAGTTTTGGACTTAGGGATTGGCTGAAGTGCACCAGTTCTGGTGTAACCGCACCTGCAAGGTTAGGGCCGCAGGTGCGGAGGAAAGAATCGGCCATGAGGGTCGCAGAAGCGGCTTAGGCTGGGGAAGGATGGGACCGCAAATGCGGTCAAGTTCCGCAGAAGCGGGACCGCACCTGCGCACGTGGAGTCATAGGAGCGAAGGCGCAGAAGCGGATGGGGGCCGCAGATGCGGAGTTGAGGGTATGAAGGAGGACCACAGAAGCGGTAATTTAGCCGCACCTGCGGAACCACAGAAGCGGTCAAGGGACCGCAGGTGCGAGAGGTCGCTGGGCAGATTGTTTTAAGAGCGAGATTTGGCTCTTCTTCTCTCATTTTCCACTTGGTTGAGTCGATTTTGGAGAGATTCAAGGAGGAATTTTCATCAAGCAACACAAGGTAAGTGATTCCCACCTATTTCAAGTTAAATACATGATTTGTATAAGGATTTAAGCATGGAAATTGGTAGAAATTGTAGAGTTTTTGGTAGAAAACCTAGAAATTTTAATTTTGGATTTTGACCACGAAATTGGACGTGGAACCTGGAATAAATTATATATTTGAGTTTTTGGCGATATGGGTAAGGTTTATCTTCGAAAATTTTAAGGAATCCGGGCACGTGGGCCCGAGGGTAATTTTATCGATTTTTCAAGCGGAGTTAGGAATTGTTATAAATTGGATTATAATCAGTATTAGAGTGTGTATTTATGGATTTGCATGTTTATTGACTAGTTTTGGAGCGTTGGACATCGGTTTGAGTTATTGGAAGGGTTTGGGAGCCGGTGATGGATCTTCGGAGCGAGGTAAGTCTCATTTCTAACCTTGTAAGAGGGAACTTACCCCATAGGTGAACTTAATTAATATGTGTTGTTATTTGTGGGGGCTACATAAGTACTAAGTGACGAGAGTTCGTACGTAGCTACTATTCATATTTATGTTCGAGTAGTTTTGGGTTTACACTATGCTTGTGGATACCGTTATTTGATTATATTTGTTAAATGTATCAAATGAAACTGAGTTGAGAATTTTTAAGGATTTAAAAGCTTCAAGTCGAATTGTCTTTATTTTGAAAAGAATCAAGAAAGGGTTATGATCTATTTATAAATTTCTTTTTGACCGTGTCGCATGTATGATCTGCAAGCGGGGTAATAGATGCATCTATGGTTCGCGCCGTTCGACCCTCAGCAGTGCACAATTTACATTTATGTTGGATCGGGCCGAAGGTCCTCGGTGGTATTCGTGTGTAATAATAGAACTGGATGTTTCTTTCATAATCGGTATAAATTCATTATTTGTGTAATCATATGTTTTAAAGGAAGGAAGTGATTCAAGATCTTAAATATTTCTGAAGACTTGTTCAGTTATTTCTTGTTCTGAGTTTTATTGTTATATATATATCTTGCTTAATTAGAATTTCATATTATCATATTGTTGGCCCTTAGTAAATGTCGGAGTCGACACTTCGTCACTATTTCTTCGGGGTTAGGCGGGATACTTACTGGGTACACGTTGATTTACGTACTCATGCTATACTTGATGCACGTTTTTGTGCAGGTGTATATATGTCTAGTGGCTTCGTGGGCGCAGAGGCGCGATTATTGCAGGGACTTAGGTGAGCTGCATTCCTCGTTACGAGTCCGCAGCCAGCAGAGTCTCCTTCAAAGTATTTATATTTTTCTATCCAATTTATCTTCCGAACAGATGTTGTATTTTATTTTATATTCCTAGTTGATGCTCATGCACTTGTGACACCGGGTTTTGGGCGATTATGGGTTGCACTGTATTGGAATTTTTAAAGATATTATTATTTATTTTGTAAACTCCATCTTTTACTAATTGAAGGAAATATGATTTTAGAAATATTAAAAAAAAAGTGAGAACCAAATTAAGTATTTATTTTTGGCTTGCCTAACCGCGGTATCCGGCGCCATCACGACCTTTAATGGATTTTGGGTTGTGACACATTGGTACGGACGATATTCTTGAGATACTAGATTCTATACTTGTGTAGTGGATCATTTGTGAGATTTATTGGAATACATGAATAATAAGGTTCTTGCAGGTTTATTGAACTATTGTTGGCTTGGAAAGTTGTGATTGGGATTCATTTGGAATATTCGTTTAAACACTCTCCTTGACGTTATTTATGCTTCCTGCCTTGTTTGTTATTGATATACATATGCCTGGTAAGTAAGAGTGTAAAACACAAAGGGTGATGCCGTGGCATATTATCTGAGAGTAAAAGCACGAAGGGTGATGCCGTGCCATATTATTGAGAGTAAAAGCATGGAGGGTGATGCCGTGCCATATTATTTGTGAGTAAAAATACGAAGGGTGATGCTGTGCCATGTTATGTTAGTAAAAGCACGAAGGATGATGCCGTGCCAATGAATTTATATTATCATGCTTTTGTGTTATTGCGAGTTCATGGAACGAAGGGTGTTTCCGTGCAAGTGAGGACGAGGGACATGCATTATGTTATGATATCCTTTTCTTGCAGATATCTTCATGTCTTTACCTTGAATTGTTACTGTCGTACTTACGGTTCTTATGTGACTTGTCGTTACTGTTCTGTCTTTATTCGATATCTCAATTACTATTGTGTTGCCCATGCCTTCTACTTGCTTAACTTGTAAATATCATGCCTACTTCCTGTTGTTATAATTGCATCCATGTCATATATGTTTTGTTGCACATAGGTACAGGTCTTCTTCCATGTTAGTCATTCATGTCTCTACTTGTTAACTTATAAAGATCATGTGTCCCCTTTTTTATTTGTTATATCTATCTTCATGCCTCTACCATGCTAGTTAGTTGAAGTTACATTCCTTTTCCTAATTATTGTCATTACCTTTATGCTTTCCGCCTAGTCTGTTACTGATGTCCTTATGTACATTCTCGTTCATTATTACTACTTGCGTATTTCCTACTTTGTCATTTCTCTTATATGTATTTCTGCCCTTCAGTTGGTACTGTTTTACGCATATCTGGTGAGGATGAGATAAATGCACGAAGGGTGTTGTCGTACCGTTGAATTTGATGTCTTGAGTGTTTCTCTCACACTATGAAAGTTTTACTGTGGTTCATTGGGTTTCGCTCTAAGGAAAGGATTGGTCGAGATATTGGAAATTGTTGGATTGTGATCTCTTCTAGTACTCTGTTATTGCTTTGTACATTCGTTTGTGTGCTCTATTCTGTTATATTATAGTATAGTTCTATTGTTAGTTACTTTACAAATTTTATTAGTGAGCATCTTTTAACTAAAAAGCCTCGTCACTACTTCGCCGAGGTTAGACAAAATACTTACTGAGTACATGGGGTCGGTTGTACTCATATTGTACTTCTGCACCTTGCGTGCAGACTTTTGGAGTGGAGCTGTTGGTGATATCGGGAGCGGACCCTGAAGATGTTCGTGCGTTCCGGATGTAGCTGCCACTTGTCCTTAGTAGCTTTAGATTTTGTTAATCTGTTTATGTAGCCTTCAAATAGATCGTGTAAGAAAAAAATTTTGTATCATCTTTGTAAATTCTAAGACTTAGAAGCTCATGAGTTGTACTACCAGTTCTTGGGTTAATTTGTAAAAGTTCGGACAATCCTTCACTATTTTTTCATAATTTCATTTGGCTTGTATTGTTTTGTTAGTTGGCTTACCTAGCGGGTCGAGTTAGGTGCCATCACGACTTGTGATTTTTGGATCGTGACAGTAATGGACTCTATTTCATTTTGGAAAATATATCTTTTATATATAAATAACATATTTTATTTATACTATTCATATAAATATTCAAAGTACTAAAAAAATATTCAAAGACTATTTGAATGCTAAATTAAAGGAAAGAAATTTAGAATAGAAAGAGAGAGAGATTTGAATCCTAATTCAAGCAACTAAAATTTAGAAAATAGGAGGAGAGAGAGTATAAAAAGATAAATAAGGATAATACTAATCCCATAATTTATGTTACTCATTCATTGTTCACATAATCTTTACGGTATGCTAATATTGTAAAAGAATATGCTATATATGGAATAAACAAGAATTAATATCATTTTCTTAAATACGTTTTAAAAGATGTTCCGTAGTGTTTGTTTTTATCTTTTTCGAACTCTAGAAGTTCTTTACATGTTCTACTTTCTCTTCTTTTAATGAAGAAGGCTAGATGGAAGGTCCAATAGATTTCCAGTTCCTCTTTTCTCCGGCGCTGGAACTTACGTATCAATTTAAAGTTGGCAAAATGACCTCATGGCCACTTAAACTTGTACCCAATTGTCATGCCGGTAAATAAACTTTCAAAATCCCTATATGAACACTTATACTTGAGCATAGGTGAACTAATAAACACCTCCGACCTATGACTCAATCTACGTGGCATTAGTTATTCCTAGTCAGTTGTTGTGCGTGTAAGACACGCCTGGCAGGAGCGTGATTAAGATATTTTCACTGCCTAACGGTAATAAAACACAAGGGCCCATCTATTTAGAGGGCTTCTTCTTACTCAATGTTTAACAACCTCCGTTATTGACGCCTAACAAGCTCTGCAACACTTCTTTTCTTCAAATGTTTTACAGATTCAAGTATTTTTTTTTCTTCTCTAAGTCGATATTTTATTCTTCAGGCCAAGAATGAAATGGAAAGTCGTGTAGTTTGTCATTGTGGATTTGACGATGTTGTGTGCATAACCTGGAAGCCCACCAATCCAGGTAGAAGGTTCTTAGGATGCTCAAATTATGATACAACTAGTTGCTATAATATTTTCAGGTGGGTTGACCCACCTCTTCCAGATCATTACAAACAAGTAATTTCGGGACTGCTATCAAGAATTAGCGTCAATGAGCAGCGAAGGAATAGGGAAAAACAATATGTAATTATGTTTGTTGTTGCTGCACTGCTCTTTGTAGTATTATTCTTAGCTTAGGATCTTTGTATTGTATGTTTATTCTTAACAAACACTAACAATGTCAAGTGTATGAAGTATTTTGCTGCAATGAAAAGTTATGCTGGGCATTAACATCTGAACAATTAAACAAGTTCAAAACAACCATTTTGATTGTCAATAGTAGGCCATCAAATCTGCACACTAGCAGAAACCAGTTTACTACTGTGTCTAAAACCAAACCGAAACAACATTAACTAAGTTCTGAATATTTCAGATCAAATCTTCCACAAAATAACCTACAAATAAGTTCTGATACTAACAGACTTAAACTTTCACAAAAATAAACATTTCTTCAAATCATTATGGTTGAGACAGGTTGAAGTTGGACTGAGATTGGCTCAGATTTGGCTGAGTTGAATAAGGGTATAGCCACTGACAGTGATACACAGTGTTGCTACTAATCTACTAGCCAATTTGTTAATTTCATTATTACGATGTTCCTCATCATTTCGACTCAAGTGAAAATAATCAGACTGCTTCCATACATTATCTCAGGTTACCCCTTAGTGCGGGTATGGGGCACTTCATCAGCAGTGGTTCGTTTAGCAAGCAATCTTATTGCTTGAAAGCACACACAACGAACATAAAGTCCCAGGGTATGGAATCCCAAAAAGAGGCTGGCCCAACTTAAATGAGATATGATAGCTTCTTTATGCTCTAACATTCTTGCCAATACATTATCTTCATTTTGCTCCGGATTGTAATCTCTAATGAAAAATATAGTTTCATGAGCAAAAGCTCCTGTCATGATGAATCCTGCGATATATTGGTGGTGGGTATATAATGCAGCTTGAGTAGTAAAGTCTTGTGCTATGAATGCATAAGCAGGTAAAGAGTACATGTGTTGAGCTACCAAAGAAGTAATAACCCCTAAAGAAGCTAGAGCAAGACATCCTACGGAGGGAAATTGGGGTCGTGACAATTCATGTATTCAAGCGTGTTATATTTTGTCGATAAAATGTCTCCCAAAATATTCAAATCTTGTTCAATACCACATCCCGTGATAATCCTTCTTGTATATTAATTAAAATCCATTTAACCCTAGAATTGTACTATTCTTCTATTTCAAATTGATTTTTTGATTTTTTTTTCATCTATTTTCTTCGTGTTATAACAATGTTTGATTGAGTACTAGTGTGATACCTTAGGCGAATTCCACATCGACAAAACACGGGAGAGATGTTGGGTATATAAGTAGACAGACCTTAGGCTCTAGCGACGCGTTTTAAGTAAAGCCGTGCGAGCCTAGGCTCAAAGCGGACAATATCACTAATGAACTAGTCTGTTACAACTAGACTAATAGTGCATTGATTGATTCTGATAACACGCTGGCAAGCAAAGTGTTAAGGTTGTTTGAATAAGAAATCGGGACCACGAAAAAATGTGGTGAAATAGTTTGTGATTTCTCCGTGATCAGTAATTTCGGATTTAAATCTTAAGAAAAAGGATTTTTTTGGTGGAAAACACTTTGCCTTTCGAGAAAATACATATAGTTGATGGATAGAGCATGAGTGTTATAATTAACAACTGCCTCGTTGAAATTAAATTGTCGTTCTATTGATAGGAGATTAATTAACAAGACGAATTTATATGTGCCTAATTTTGCTCGTATGGTATTCTTAGTATATACAATAATGGTTACATGATTTTAGTTAATTTACGTTGCCATCGTCCAAAAATGAGTAATTGAAATTATACAATATTTGTTTTGTTTTTTTGAAATTGACAGGTGCATGTGACAATGCAAGTATGCAACTGATCAATAGCAGAAATTGGGTACATAAAGACAAACTAGACTTACTCAAACATATCTAACGTAGGAAATTTGGGTACATAGAGACAAAACAGTAGAAGTAAATATCATTCAATTTCAAACATTTTTCTTGGTAGGGTTTTACAGAAAAGGGTAAGAAGATGGACAAGCAGAATGAGGAGGTCTTAGATCACAAAAGGTTGTGGCCTTGTACGCGGTAAATAGTTTCGAGTTTGAGTTGTCAGAGAATGTTTTACCTTTCCAAATGAAACTTTTTCCCATAGACCCTAACAAACTCTTAAATACTCTAACATTCTTCTAATGAAAACTAGACGGTGGCGACATAATATAAATGGAAAAAATAATATCAGTAACAAACAAATAATATATATGGATCTCAATTTGAGGCAGCGCATGTGGCTTGAGTTACTAAAGGATTATGACATTACCATCCTTTATCATCCGGGTAAGGCGAATATAGTTGCGGATGCCTTGAGCAGAAAGGCGGAGAGTATGGGTAGTTTGACATTCATTTCAGCAGAGGAGAGGCTACTAGCTTTGGACATTCAGTCCTTGGCTAACAGACTTGTGAGGTTGGATATTTCAGAGCCCAACCGAGTTCTTGCATGCGCCGTTGCTCAGTCTCTTAGGTATGTTAAGTGAGAGTATTTAAAACCCTATTTATAGTGCCATTTAATGGGTTAGGGTTCCAGAATTAAAACTAGGATAATGGAAGATGACGGGTAGTAGATGATGCTTATGTCCACGCCCCAATCCTCCCCCGGGGGAATATGTGCATTTAAAAGATCTTTCATACTGTGCCCAATTCCAAAATTGGTTCTATACATATGACCAACAACGAGAAAAATAAATGCAATAGCTAAATGGTGATGGGCAATATCAGTCAGCCATAAACTTTGCGTTTGTGGATGGAATCCCTCGAGAAGAGTTAGAATGGCAGTTCCCGCCCCTTGGGCGGTACCAAATAAATGACTACTTGAATCGGGGTTTTGAGCATAAAGATTCCATTGACCTGTAAAAAGTAGGCCTAACCCTTGGGGATGCGGTAATACATCTAAGAAATTATTCCACCGAACGTACTCCCCTCTGGATGTAGGAATAGCAACATGAACTAAATGCCCTGTCCAAGCCAAGGAACTTATGCCAAAGAGTCCTGACAAATGATGATTCAGACAAGATTCGATATTTTTGAACCAGGAAATGCTCGGTTTCCATTTCGGTTGTAGGTGTAACCAAACTGCTATTAAGGATATGGCAGAAAGAAATAATAGAAAAAGAGCGCCAGTATAAAGATCTTCATTAGTGCGTAAACCGATTGTATACCACCACTAATAAATACCAGAATAAGCGATATTCACTGGGCCAAGAGCACCCCCTCGAGTAAAAGCTTCCATGGCCGGTTGACCAAAATGAGGATCCCAAATTGCATAAGCCCCTCCTCTACGGAAGGGTACAGAGACGAGGCCTTTGATCCAACTCTTTTTTACATAAAGAAATGAAAATCCAAAAATCGGGGAATCCATCGGTCGGATAACAATTTTTCTAGTAGCACCCACGACAAAATGTTCGGAATATACATCTTTTTTGGGACGGAGGCACGCGTGCTAAAAAAAACATGTCGTTCTTCAGATTTATAATTTGGTCTATTTCATGATCGGAAACCGAGAAATTCTTCTGACCCAAGTGGTGCACAAGTAACCTCCGCTTGATGACACCCCTCATACAATCCATATCCGGTTCTGGAAGATCCGGTTCTGGAAGGACTGCCTCCACTGCATCCATCCGGGTCTTCCTTCCATCTTTAAATTAAGGTTCAGACTCAATCGGTTGTCCTCTCCGATTGGCGAACGTCGAAAGAGAAGGCGGAGGAAGGAACTGATTGCATTAGTCTCAGGTCAGGGACATAGCCATGTATTACGAGATTAGGCCGATCAGAGAATGCCTATTATTAATTAATAATAAAAGAGGTATCGAATCTTTGCTTTTCTAATGCTAGGAAGAGAGTACAGAAAGGCTTGTTAATCCGTATGGGAATGCGGATAAAGAGAAAGAGACTGAAGCAGCGGGGCCTGATAGAGAGACTGCCGCCCTGAGGCTGAGCTTAAACCTTCTATGTCAGGGTCGTCTCACTGAGCTGCAACACAAAGTTGAATACCCAAAAGTCAACCTTCCGCTATGAAATTCAGGAAGACAACAACGGCTTTAGCGCTAGCGCTCATCCCTTGCTTTATGAATGAGCCATTTCCTTGCCTATTTAAATATTATTTTTATTTTTTTATGGACTGCATAAATCTTCTCTTCCAGCCCAAAGGAGGATAATCTCTTTTGGCAGCTCAATCCTCACAGTAATAATTATGCCAATTCTGCCTACTTCTGTTCGCTGGGATAAAGCCTTTCCTTTGTAGGGGCCTTGTGCAGTAAACCCCCTACGGGCGGTCGATGCTGAGACTGATGCTTTGACTGTCTCCCATATCATTCGATAATAAAGATCCACTACTTGCCTTGTCGACGCTAAACTCAGTACTCTTTTGGTCTATCTATATTTCAGGAAATTCATACGCTCCGCGGACAGAGCAAAAAGTGGAGTCTTGGTCAGAGCAAGCCACCGTCCAGTCCCTGGACGGCTCTCGGTTCTTGAGCATGTTGGGGGATTAGGCGGCAGTTGAAAGAGCTGCTCGAAAGGTTGATTATATCAAATTTGGAGGCCCCAAAAATTTTAGTTCATCATGGGTAGGGACACTATTGCTGAGATAATTCGAGCTGCTGAACCGACAACGTGTTTTTCTGCTTGTTTTGGAAGCTTGAAACGACAGACAAGTGGTGACTATGAGACGGCCTTGCTACTGAGCTTCCAGCCCTAGTGTACTTATCCACTGGCATTGAAGGAGAAGAATGACAAGGTCTGCTTCCACAGTAAGGATTCCCGCTTAGTCCAATCCAAGAGCAAACACCCTGTAGATGACTCCATCTAAAATACAATAGGGATAGCCGTTTTCGCCTGCTCGTTTCGTATCTTGAAGAAAGATTCTGTAGCAGAGGAGAGCAGGAAAGAGACAACAGCGGTTATTCTAATTGAATGTCAACCCGCCTGTTTTCCCCGAAACCCCCCAGTAACTAAGGTAAACAACGTAGAAAAAGCACCTATTTCTGTACCGGTTCCGGAAGAGCGAAGAAAAAGGGGATGCTTTGTTAATAGGAACAAAAAAGTCTCCTTTTAGAATTCTTTCTCCCACACACCTTTTTTTGCCCTCTTTTACCGAGGAGGAAAGAATAATCTTCCAAGCAAAGCTGGCTGACTACGCTCGAGCAGAGCTCAGACCCGGAGGTGGTGGCTGAACTCGCCGCAGAGTTCAGGAGCGAGTTAGCTAAAAAAGGGGGAGAGAGGAGAGCTTGCTTCTGCTCGCCGCTGGCGCACCTCTCCTAACTATTGCTTCTTTCAGGTCATTAACTAGGACTTGCCTTTATAGCCTAGTACATAATCACTGATAGGATCATTCCTGAAATTAACAAATCATTAATGGGCACTTTGAAGCAAGTTGATCCTAGAAGACTAACCTCGTAGCTCACTTAGATCAATCAGTTCAAGCATTGACAAACCCGCCTTCCTTCTGTGTTCAGGACGGAGACTCTTTCTGCCTTTGTCGAACTGCCTTGACGCCTTGGCAGGCTTTGACCTGCTTTCCTTCGCTTACCGGAGAGCGGATTCTTTATTACTGACTTTTCGCGGTTGATCGCACCTCGCACCTCCTAAATTAAAGAACTACAGGGACCCAGTCAGGGATAGAGTTAAGAATGACATTAAAATTGAACAACTGTGTAGGAGTACTAATAAGTTTTGTAAGGGTATAGTTTATTTAATTGAGTGAAATTAGTCCAGTAGTCTTTCGGAATGTGATAGCTGAGAACTGTGATTCTTCGCTTGATCAATTCTTGCCATCACGCTCTGGCTTTAGCATCTGCCGAGCACATCTAAGCGAAAAATAGAAAAAATAAAGGCGAGCAGTATAAGCCCTTCTCCGGCCTGGGAAAAGCAGCGAACTCTAGAAGCTAGGGCTTTGTTCACCTTTGGACACGAACAATATTCCGTTCTCAGCAGAAACCCGCCTTAGAGATTGAACGGCAGGTAGTTCGGGCAGTGGAAGGGCTTGGAAGGCAGCTGTAAGGGATTGAAAGCGAGACTACTCTCATCCCTCTCCCGAGGTAGCTACTTTTTTTTTCGTGCTTCTTAAGTCGATGTTGACCTGTATATAAGTCAGATGTTGGAAAGGGAAGCCCCCATAATATAAGCACTCTTTCAGTCAAGTAATGCCTTTAGAGCCTATAGTATAGCTGAGTAGCTAAGAGCTTCTGGTAATTTAAAACGTAGGAATCGACTTGTTTTGCGTTAATGGGGCTTTGAGGGACGTCTTCTCTTTCGGTGGGTTCCCTTAACCAAGCCACTGCCTATGAGTCGCCGACTCATTCTTCAACAGGCACGCGGTCAGAGCCTAAGCCTGCTTTTCGTGAAAAAAATACCAATTGAAGTGGAGGGTTTCTTCAAACAACAAGGGGCTGGGTCAACTATTAAATCAAATGATATTGAGCATCTTTCCCATTTCTTCTTGAGAAATAAGTGGGCTATTTCTTTGGAAAACTGTACTCAATTTCATATGTGGCAATTCCACCAAGATCTCTTCGTTAGTTGGGGGAAGAATCCGCCCGAACCGGATTTTTTGAGGAACGTATCGAGAGAGAATTGGATTTGGTTAGACAATGTGTGGTTGGTAAACAAGGATCGGTTTTTAGCAATATATCATCAAATATTCAATATGATTCCACAAGATCTAGTTTCATTCAAGTAACGGATTCTATCCAACTGAAAGGATCTTCTGATCAATCCAGAGATCATTTGGATTGCACACTAACCGAATCTTTGGGGAAGGATGGTGGTGCAAATTGGCCTTTTCCCTTCTCCTTTCTAAAGCAAAAAAGAATGTCATCATTCTGATCGTGACTTGAAAAAAGAAAGAAGAGAAGGAACTTGGAGTTGGCGCCTACGAAAACGTGTTGGTACACGACAAGTAAGTACAGCTAACCTAAAATGAGGTGCTTTCTCGGGCTCGGGAATGAGTGGTGAACCAGGAATCGACCCTATGAATAGCTCCTATATCCGATCAGGCCTATGACTGGATCCTTTTAGATCTACGGGCCGGCTGGCCCCAGCCGTTTACATGAGCATAAGGAATCTATACTCGAGCGTTCCACTGGGCCCCTGACAGGATAGGTGAGGAATCACTCTGGATCTTCTTTTTTTGGGCTACAACTTCGCCGAGCCGACTAGCATCCCTTTCCACTGTGCATTTTTTGAACTAGAATTCGAGTCAAGTTCGAAATCGCTAAACACCTTTAGGAACGTTATAGCGGCGGAGAATGAGGCTGAAATCTATCAGCGAATAAGATTCTTGGAGAACCAAGATTACTACAATCTCCCACTCCAGAACAATCCCGGGGACTATGAGAGGGTACGAGCTGTGATCAATGTTAACCACTTTTGAACTATTTATGATATGGAGTACTTTGACCTTTAAGTATTAGAAAAAAGGCCTTTTACAGGATAAACTCCTAAATTTGTTACTTGAAGAGAAAAATATTTCTCAAATTCTAGAGAGATCTCCTTATTCGAACATTAGGAAAGAAGCTTATCACTTTCTGGAGGACAAACTAAGACTTGTTGGCGATCCACGTCATGCCTTTCAACGCAATATTCTTGACGGGAGTCTAAACTTTTTTATTTCAGATTTTTATTTGAGAGGTAGACGTTCAAGCCTACCTCTAAAACCACCAGAATAGACAATTTGTTAACTATATGCTTAACTCATGCCCAGGAATCCCTAGACACAGAGAGAGGGTACGAGCTAATCTTTTACTAGAGGGAAAGCTGGCGAAAAGCATAGAGCGTGCGTGCTACGCTCTCGCCCTCCTTCCATCCGCGAAGCTGAGGCGGGAGAAAAAGCGTAATTCCCTGGTGTCATAGGTTACCTTTCTATCTTCCTCCCCCGTGACATTCCCAAAGCGATCGCTATCCTTTTCTTGCTTTCTTCTTGTCTTGAATTTTTATAGAACGGCTTTATATCAGGTATAGTTGGTTAGGATGAAGCGTTAGTAGATATAGCAAGTGTGCCGGGGATGTGGCTCGGGTATAGTAGCAAAATCTGGGTTTTTTCTAGACTAGACCTTGAGGATTTTTTTAGGGTTCATACATGCATTGATCCAATCGAAGAACCTGCTCCAGAGCGACTAATCCACCTAGCCTATCTTCCTGACCGCCCCCGGTTCTCTATGCTCGGTTCCACAATCAATCCCAGATCCATCTATTTGAGGGAGGTCCAATTCCGCGCTCTTCTAATTACTTAGAAGGGTTCAAGTGGGTAGTCCCCATTTCTGGTGCTTTAGTCACCTTTCAATGGCTCCCTTAATTATGTGCGAGGAATTGCCCTATTGAGTAATGGAAAGCGGGCTAGTCCCCGAAAATGCCCCGCCCGTAAGTTCCTTTGTCGTTGGAGCTGAGTATCTTCTCTT